>NC_089839.1:216508868-216676368 GCF_035609145.1 Eleutherodactylus coqui
TTTAATCCACCGGGGATCAATTCAAGTAGTGTTTTCCGGAATGCAGTACTTTCGAGCGAAACAGACGAAGCAGGTGGAACAAGTTGTTCCACCGTGAAGCCCACAATTTTTTTGCTCTTCAACTCCAAAAAAGTGTACACGGTGTACTTTGCAGAAAAACCAGGGCTATCGGATTGCCCATCGCCAGCTAAACACACGGGTGTTGATTTCATTTGTGCAATTAGATTTGCCCTCTGCTGCATCCAATGATTATCTATCACTGGGAATAATAAGTTATGTTGGTGGTAGAAAGTTGTTTTTGAGATTCCTAAAAGTTTCAGAATCTGTAGCATATTACTAACTTTTGCGAAATTTGATCCGCTCAGAAGGACACTGGAAGCAAGTAAAATGTTCCCCGCCGGACAATTGTGGATGAGGGGTTGGCTTCGCCACAAGTTGCAGGTGTGACCTCTTTGGCAAACAGATTTCAGAATTACCATCGATCCCTTTGGGAAAATCCTGACGTGGATTAGTTTCAGAAAGCATTGCTTTCTGTAAGGGCAAGGGATCATGGAAAATAAAGCCATCAAGGAGCTTTTGAAAACCATGTACTTTTCTTCAGCGGATGGGTCCATCTCTGTTGCAGCTAAGCTTTCAAATTCTGGTAAGGGGTAGCTCAAGGGGTTATCGGAATCAGAAGGAATGGCAACATCCTCACTACCAGAACTCTCCGATGCTTGCGAGAGTCTAAAGGTCGAGTCGTTTGGATCATCCGAAAAAACAGTGGAAAAGCTTTCCTCCAAAGTAGAAGCAATATTGCAACTTGATGGTTGCATATCGATTCTAACGGCCTCATTTGCTGTTTTTGAAATTGGGCTCTCTTCTGGTTTCTCTTGGACGGCAATATTACCCATATTGGATTTTACTGGTGTTGCAGAGCACGGAGTCCCCTGTGGGATTTTAAATAAACTTGGATTCTGGTGTGGACTGGCTTCTATTACTTTGCATTGGATGCCAATGCTTCTTGACTGGAGTTGTGTCCTCTGTTGCGATTTATTTGCCGCTGCTTGGCAGGCCTTGCATTTACCCCTTTCTGCATTGCTTGCTTCGGTGTCGGTTCGTCTTTCCTCAAACTGTCTTTTGAAATTGACGATTACCTTTGCTTCTACTGCACAACCTTCACTGAATACTGTCAAAGGAATTTCTAACTGGGTTTCATCACCTTGTAAATACACGTCGGCGGTAATTTCTTGAACTGCGCTAGGTGCATCCAGGGTAGATTCTTCACGCGAAGTTTCTTCCCTTGAAGTTTCTTCCCTCAAAGTTTCTTCAGCTGAACTTTCCGGCTGTTGCGTCTCCCCAATTTTTCGGTTTTCTTGAAGGTTCACCTTTCTTCGCTAACCGGTTAGCTCGGGTCTCAATTTCCAACGCTGTTGGGAATATACTTGGCACAGCATTGGGCTTCAATTTTTTACGGTCGCCGACTATTATGTAGCAATCCTCCTTGAAATGTTTGCTGCACAACCGATAACTATAAAAATCTTTTTTTTGGGAAATCTTTTTAAGCCACTCTTCGACGTCCACGAAGATGTGAGGAGCCTGCTGTAGCCAAAGTCTTGTTTTTGCCATATTCATTGGAAACACATGAAGACAAGCACTTTCACCTCCCTTCTTCCAGTATGTGGTGCAAGTTGGAACCACACAGCTAGGCATTGTGATTTTGTGTTTTAAAGAGGCTGTGATCTGCTGTGTGTGAGTAAGAAAGAAAATGTGGTGCAAATACTCACCCTCTTGCAGGGACTTCGGAAGAAGATCACGAGTGCAAACCCAGGAATCGCCACTGGCCACCGATGCGCTCCGACATATACACTCTGCATTTTAAAGACGGCGTAGATCAACCGAGATGCTAAGCTACAACAACCAACCCACCCACCCGCAGATAGACAGACAAATATACACAGACACATCCATCCATCAGCACTATACATGCATCCATCCCTAGACACACACACACACACACACACACACATCCACATGGCCTCATCCATCCGCCCATGCGGCCCCATCCATCCATGCATCCACACAGACTTATACATGCATCATCACAGAGACACACATCCGCCCATGTGGCCCCAACCATCCATGCATCCACACAGACTTATACATGCATCATCACATAGACACACCCGCCCATGCGGCCCCAACCATCCATGCGGCCTCATCCATCCATGCATCCACACAGACTTATACATGCATCATCACATAGACACACATCCGCCCATGTGGCTCTAACCATCCATGCGGCCTCATACATCCATGCATCCACACAGACTTATACATGCATCATCACATAGACACACATCCGCCCATGCGGCCCCAACCATCCATGCATCCGCACAGACTTATACATGCATCATCACAGAGACACACATCCACCCATGCGGCCCCAACCATCCATGCATCCACACAGACTTATACATGCATCATCACATAGACACACATCCGCCCATGCGGCCCCAACCATCCATGCGGCCTCATCCATCCATGCATCCACACAGACTTATACATGCATCATCACATAGACACACATCCGCCCATGCGGCCTCATCCATCCGCCCATGCGGCCCCAACCATCCATGCATCCACACAGACTTATACATGCATCATCACAGAGACACACATCCGCCCATGCGGCCCCAACCATCCATGCAACCCCAACCATCCATGCATCCACACAGACTTATACATGCATCATCACATAGACACACATCCGCCCATGCGGCCTCATCCATCCGCCCATGCGGCCTCATCCATCCGTCCATCCATGCATCCGCACGCACTTATGCACACACATCCATCCATGCATCCACACAGACTTATACATGCATCATCACAGAGACACACATCCGCCCATGCGGCCCCAACCATCCATGCGGCCTCAACCATCCATGCATCCACACAGACTTATACATGCATCATCACATATACACACATCGCCCATGCGGCCTCATCCATCTGCCCATGTGGCCTCATCCATCCGCCCATGTGGCCTCATCCATTCGTCCATCCATGCATCCGCACGCACTTATGCACACACGCACACACATCTATCCATGCATCCACGCAGACTTATACATGCATCATCACAGAGACACACATTCGCCCATGCAGCCTCAACCATCCATGCATCCACACAGACTAATACATGCATCATCACAGAGACACACATCTGCCCATGCGGCCCGAACCATCCATGCAGCCCCAACCATCTATGCGGTCCCAACCATCCATGCAGCCACACAGACTTATACATGCATAGTCACATAGTGACACAATCGCTCATTCGGCCTCATCCATCCGCCCATGCAGCCTCATCCATCTATCCATCCATGCATCCGCACGCACTTATGCACACACGCACACACATCCATCCATGCATCCCGGGTGGCTGGCGGCTGCTGGTCCTGGGTGGCTGGCGGCTGCTGGTCCCGGGTGGCTGGCGGCTGCTGGTCCCGGGTGGCCGGCGGCTGCTGGTCCCGGGTGGCCGGCGGCTGCTGGTCCCGGGTGGCCAGCGGCTGCTGGTCCCAGATCGTTGGCGGCTGCTGGTCCCAGATCGCTGGCGGCTGCTGGTCCCGGGTGGCTGGCGGCTGCTGGTCCCAGATCGCTGGCGGCTGCTGGTCCCGGGTGGCTGGCGGCTGCCGGTCCCGGATCGCTGGCGGCTGCCGGTCCCGGATCGCTGGCGGCTGCTGGTCCCGGATCGCTGGCGGCTGCTAGTGCCGGATCGCTGGCGGCTGCTGATCCCGGATCCCTGGCGGCTGCTGGTCCCGGATCGCTGGCGGCTGCTGGTCCCGGTTCTCTGGCGGCTGCTGGTCCCGGTTCGCGGATGCGCAGGCAAGCTGTATCGCGTGGGCACGCTGGAGGGGATCGTTCACAGTGGGGAAAAGACTGACTGCGCAAGCGCATGTAAAAAGGACTAAGAAGAAGAAATTAGACGGCTCCATGGCGACGGGGACGCAGAGACAGCGCGAGGACGGCAGACAAGTGAGTGAATAACTTCTGTATGGCTCATATTTAATGCACGATGTATATTACAAAGTGCATTAATATGGCCATACAGAAGTGCTTAATCCCACTTGCTTTCACGGGACAACCCCTTTAAATCTTATTATTAAGGTGGATAGAAGAGGTGTCAAACCGCAATGAAGTAATTATCATGGGGGACTTTAATTATCCAGATATGATATGGGAAAACTGCAAATCTCACAAGGGCCATAAGTTCTTGAAAACAATTAAAGATAACTACCTTACCCAACTTGTGCAGGAGCCAACTAGAGGAAGGGCAACTCTGGACTTAGTATTAACTAACAAACCAGACCGAATAATAGGGGTGCAGGTTGAGGGGCACTTGGGAAATAGTGACTACAATATAATTAATTTCCAGCTGTCATTCAGCTGTCATTCAGCAAAAATATCGGTACAGACAACAAATGGGAAAAGCTTAAAAACATCCTAATCACCTGATGTGAGCAGTTCATACCCTTTAAAACAAAAGAACTACAAGTACAAGGAAGCCAGTGTGGCTCGACAAGACTGTAAGGGGGGCAATAAATGAAAATAAAAAAACTAGAGATGAGCGAACGTACTCGTCCGAGCTTGATACTCGTTCAAGTATTAGTGTGTTCGAGATGCTCGTTATTCGAAACGAGCACCACGCGATGCTCGAGTTACTTTCACTTTCATCTCTGAGACATTAGCGCGCTTTTCTGGCCAATAGAAAGACAGGGAAGGCATTACAACTTCCCCCTGCGCCGTTCAAGCCCTATACCACCCCTCTGCAGTAAGTGGCTGGCGAGATCAGGTGTCACCCGAGTATATAAATCGGCCCCTCCCGCGGCTCGCCACAGATGCATTCTGACATAGCTCAGGGAAAGTGGTGGTGATGCTGGAGCTGCTATAGGGAGAGTGTTAGGAGTTATTTTAGGCTTCAAGAACCCCAACGGTCCTTCTTAGGGCAACATCTGACCGTGTGCAGTACTGTTGAGGCTGCTTTTAGCAGTGTTGCACATTTTTTTTTCTTTTTGTATATCGGCCGTGCAGACCGTTGCGTCCTCAGTCTCCACTCATTGTACATAGTATAGGGCCAGTACTGGTGAGGCAGGCACAGTGGGAAAGGTGAAAGAGATATACAGGCTATATAGGCAGTGGGCTTTTTCAAACAAATTTTGGGAAAAAAATTATATTTGGTCTGCCTGTGACCGTCCTCAGTGTACTGCGTGTCTGCTAGTAGTCCTAATTAATGCGCAGCTAAGCGTTACAGCAGGCTTGCGCAAAAGTTTTTCCTGGCTCTGCGGTGCCTGTTACATCACCGCCGTGATCCTGTCCACATTGAAACAGTATACATATATACGCTGCCTACAGTATCTGTCTACTGTCTGAGCTCTGCCGTTCAAAAAATAGAAGCAAAATACCTAAGGCCTACTAGTGGCATCTAGCCACTTGACTGCTTCTGCGCTGTGAATTCCACTATCTCAGTCCTACGCACCTACGGCTCACTGGAGGTGTGCGCAAAAGTGTTTCCTTGCTCTGCGGTGCCCGTTACATCACCGCCGTTATCCTGTCCACATTGAAACAGTATACATATATAAGCTGCCTACAGTATCTGTCTACTGTCTCAGCTCTGCCGTTCAAAAAATAGAAGCAAAATAATTAAGGCCTACAAGTGGCGTCTGGCCACTTGACTGCTTCTGCGCTGTGAATTCCACTATCTCAGTCCTACGCACCTACGTCTCACTGCAGGCGTGCGCAGAAGTGTTTCCTGGCTCTGCGGTGCCCGTTACATCACCGCCGTTATCCTGTCCACATTGAAACAGTATACATATATACGCTGCCTACAGTATCTGTCTACTGTCTCAGCTCTGCCGTTCAAAAAATAGAAGCAAAATACTTAAGGCCTACTAGTGGCGTCTGGCCACTTGACTGCTTCTGCACTGTGAATTCCACTATCTCAGTCCTACGCACCTACGTCTCACTGCAGGCGTGCGCAGAAGTGTTTCCTGGCTCTGCGGTGCCCGTTACATCACCGCCGTGATCCTGTCCACATTGAAACAGTATACATATATACGCTGCCTACAGTATCTGTCTACTGTCTGAGCTCTGCCGTTCAAAAAATAGAAGCAAAATAATTAAGGCCTACTAGTGGCGTCTGGCCACTTGACTGCTTCTGCGCTGTGAATTCCACTATCTCAGTCATACGCACCTACGTCTCACTGCAGGCATGCGCAAAATTCTTTCCTGGCTCTGTTGTGCGTTCCGTAAGTGAAGTCAGCCTCCAACCACAGGCCAATAAGCGGCACATTTTATTACAGCGTTCTGTTTCTGCTCTACTCGTAATACACCATGCTGAGGGGTAGGGGTAGGCCTAGAGGATGTGGATGCGGGCGAGGACGCGGAGGCCCAAGTCAGGGTGTGGGCACAGGCCGAGCTCCTGATCCAGGTGTTTCGCAGCCGACTGCTGCGGGATTACGAGAGAGGCACGTTTCTGGCGATTAATCTCACAATTAATGGGTCCACGCGGTAGACCTTTATTAGCAAATGAGCAGTGTGAGCAGGTCCTGTCATGGATGGCAGAAAGTGCATCCAGCAATCTATCGACCACCCAGAGTTCTACGCCCTCCACTGCTGCAACTCTGAATTCTCTGGCTGCTGCTCCTCCTTCCTCCCAGCCTCCTCACTCCATTACAATGACACATTCTGAGGAGCAGGCAGACTCTCAGGAACTGTTCTCGGGGCCCCTGCCCAGAATGGGCAGCAATGGTTCCTCTCCCACCGGAGGAGTTTGTCGTGACTGATGCCCAACCTTTGGAAAGTTCCCGGGGTCCGGGGAATGAGGCTGGGGACTTCCGGCAACTGTCTCAAGAGCTTTCAGTGGGTGAGGAGGATGATGGCGATGAGACACAGTTGTCTATCACTCAGGTAGTAGTAATTGGAGTAAGTCCGAGGGAGGAGCGCACAGAGGATTCGGAGGAAGAGCAGCAGGACGATGAGGTGACTGACCCCACCTGGTTTGCTAAGCCTACTGAGGACAGGTCTTCAGAGGGGGAGGCAAGTGCAGCAGCAGGGCAGGTTGGAAGAGGCAGTGCGGTGGCCAGGGGTAGAGGCAGGGCCAGACCGAATAATCCCCCAACTGTTTCCCAAAGCGCCCCCTCGCGCCATGCCACCCTGCAGAGGCCGAGGTGCTCAAAGGTCTGGCAGTTTTTCACTGAGAGTGCAGACGACCGACGAACAGTGGTGTGCAACCTTTGTCTCGCCAAGATCAGTCGGGGAGCCAGCCCCACCAGCCTCACCACCACCAGCATGCACAGGCATATGATGGCCAAGCACCCCACAAGGTGGGACGAAGGCCGTTCACCACCTCCAGTTTGCACCACTGCCTCTCCCCCTGTGCCCCAACCTGCCACTGAGATCCAAGCCCCCTCTCAGGACACAGGCACTACCGTCTCCTGGCCTGCACCCACACCCTCTCCTTCGCTGTCCTCGGCCCCATCCAGCAATGTCTCTTAGCGGTCAAACAACTGTTTGAGCGCAAGCACGCTGCCGCGCACCCGCACGCTCAAGCGTTAAACGTGTACATAGCCAAATTGATCAGCCTGGAGATGCTGCCGTATAGGCTTGTGGAAACGGAGGCTTTCAAAAGCATGATGGCGGCGGCCTCGCGCTACTCGGTTCCCAGTCGCCGTACCAGCCCTGCACAACCACGTCTCCCGCAACATTGTACGCGCCCTCACCAACGCGATTACTGCCAAGGTCCACTTAACAACGGACACGTGGACAAGCACAGGCGGGCAGGGCCACTATATCTCCCTGACGGCACATTGGGTGAATTTAGTGGAGGCTGGGACCGAGTCTGAGCCTGGGACCGCTCACGTCCTACCCACCCCCAGAATTGCGGGCCCCAGCTCGGTGCTGGTATCTGCGGCGTTGTATGCTTCCTCCACTAAACCACCCTCCTCCTCCTCCAACGCAACCTCTGTCTCGCAATCAAGATGTGTCAGCAGCAACACGTCGCCAGCAGTAGGTGTCGAGCGGCGTGGCAGCACAGCGGTGGGCAAGCGTCAGCAGGCCGTGCTGAAACTACTCAGCTTAGGAGATAAGAGGCACATGGCCCACGAACTGCTGCAGGGTCTGACAGAGCAGACGGACCGCTGGCTTTTGCCGCTGAGCCTCCAACCGGGCATGGTCGTGTGTCACAACGGCCGTAACCTGGTGGCGGCTCTGCAGCTCGGCAACCTCACGCACGTGCCATGCCTGGCCCATGTCTTTAATTTGGTGGTTCAGCGCTTTCTGAAAAGCTACCCACACTTGTCAGACCTGCTCGGAAAGCTGCGCCGGGTCAGCGCACATTTCCGCAAGTCCAAGACGGACGCTGCCAACCTGCGGACCCAGCAACATCGGTTTAATCTGCCAGTGCACCGACTACTGTGCGACGTGCCCACACGGTGGAACTCTACACTCCACATGTTGGCCAGACTCTATGAGCAGCGTACAGCTATAGTGGAATACCAACTCCAACATGGGCGGCGTAGTGGGAGTCAGCCTCCTCTATTCTTTACAGAAGAGTGGGCCTGGTTGGCAGACATCTGCCAGGTCCTTGGAAACTTTGAGGAGTCTACCCAGATGGTGAGCGGGGATGCTGCAATCATTAGCGTCACCATTCCTCTGCTATGCCTCTTGAGAAGTTCCCTGCAAAGCATAAAGGCAGATGCTTTGCGCTCGGAAATGGAGACGGGTGAAGACAGTATGTCGCTGGATAGTCAGAGCACCCTCATGTCTATATCTCAGCGCGTTGAGGAGGAGGAAGGGGAGGAGCATGAGGAGGGGGAAGAGACAGCTTGGCCCACTGCTGAGGGTACCCATGCTGCTTTCCTGTCATCCTTTCAGCGTGTATGGCCTGAGGAGGAGGAGGAGGAGGATCCTGAAAGTGATCTTCCTAGTGAGGACAGCCATGTGTTGCATACAGGTACCCTGGCACACATGGCTGACTTCATGTTAGGATGCCTTTCTCGTGACCCTCGCGTTACACGCATTCTGGCCACTACAGATTACTGGGTGTACACACTGCTCGACCCACGGTATAAGGAGAACCTTTCCACTCTCGTACCCGAAGAGGAAAGGGGTTCGAGAGTGATGCTATACCACAGGACCCTGGCGGACAAACTGATGGTAACATTCCCATCCGACAGCGCTAGAGGCAGAAGGCGCAGTTTCGAGGGCCAGGTAGCAGGGGAGGCGCAGAGATCAGGCAGCATGTACAGCACAGGCAGGGGAACACTCTCCAAGGCCTTTGCCAGCTTTCTGGCTCCCCAGCAAGACTGTGTCACCGCTCCCCAGTCAAGGCTGAGTCGGTGGGAGCACTGTAAAAGGATGGTGAGGGAGTACGTAGCCGATCGCACGACCGTCCTCCGTGACGCCTCTGCCCCCTACAACTACTGGGTGTCGAAGCTGGACACGTGGCCTGAACTCGCGCTGTATGCCCTGGAGGTGCTTGCTTGTCCTGCGGCTAGCGTCTTGTCAGAGAGGGTGTTTAGTGCGGCTGGGGAATCATCACGGATAAGCGTACCCGCCTGTCAACCGACAGTGCCGACAGGCTTACACTCATAAAGATGAACAAAGCCTGGATTTTCCCAGACTTCTCTTCTCCACCAGCGGACAGCAGCGATACCTAAACAATACATAGGCTGCACCCGCGGATGGAAGCATCGTTCTCTATCCCCATCAAAAACGGGGACCTTTTAGCTTCATCAATCTGTGTATTATATTCATCCTCCTCCTCCTGCTCCTCCTCCTGAAACCTCACCTGCATTAAACCTGACGTTAGCTTTGCTGTGCTGGGCACTGCAATGGGATATATTTATGTACAGCCGGTGGGTTCCAGGGAGCCACCCATGCTGTCAGTCCACACGGAGTTGTAACTGCATGTGTCCACTTCTAAAAAACCCCAGTCTGACTGGGGCATGCAGTGTGGGCCGAAGCCCACCTGCATTAAACCTGACGTTAGCTTTGCTGTCCAGGGCACTGCAATGGGATATATTTATGTACCGCCGGTGGCTTCCTGGGACCCACCCATGCTGTCGGTCCACACGGAATTGTAACTGCATGTGTCCACTTCTAAAGAACCCCAGTCTGACTGGGGCATGTAGTGTGGGCCGAAGCCCACCTGCATTTAATCTGACGTTAGCTCTGCTGTCCAGGGCACTGCAATGGGATACATTTATGTACAGCCGGTGGGTTCCAGGGAGCCACCCATGCTGTCGGTCCACACGGAGTTGTATCTGCATGTGTCCACTTCTAAGGAACCCCAGTCTGACTGGGGCATGCAGTGTGGGCCGAAGCCCACCTGCATTAAACCTGACGTTAGCTTTGCTGTCCAGGGCACTGCAATGGGATATATTTATGTACCGCCGGTGGCTTCCTGGGACCCACCCATGCTGTCGGTCCACACGGAATTGTAACTACATGTGTCTACTTCTAAAGAACCCCAGTCTGACTGGGGCATGCAGTGTGGGCCGAAGCCCACCTGCATTTAATCTGACGTTAGCTCTGCTGTCCAGGGCACTGCAATGGGATACATTTATGTACAGCCGGTGGGTTCCAGGGAGCCACCCAAGCTGTGGGTGCACACGGAATTTCCATTGCGGAGTTGTACCTGCCTGTGACTATTTATAAAAAACCGCGGTCTGACTGGGGCATGCAGACACCTTGACAGAATGAATAGTGTGTGGCACATAGGTTCCCCATTGCTATGCCCACGTGTGCAGCTCCTGATGGCGGTGGCACAGGATTATATTTCTCATTGCTTCTGTACAGCATTGTGGGCTATCGCCCCGCCCCTTTTATAGAGGGTTGCTGCCTAGCCGTGCCAATCCTCTGCAGTGTGTGCCTGCGGTTGCTCCTCATGGCAGACGCACTTATAAATAGACATGAGGGCAGCTGAAGGCTGCGCAGGGACACTTTGGTGTGCGCAGTGGACACTGGGTCGTGCGAGGGGGTGGGCAGCATGTGACCCAGGAGAAGTGGCAGCGGAGTGTCATGCAGGCAGTGATTGTGCTTTGTTGGAGGTAGTGTGGTGCTTAGCTAAGGTATGCCTTGCTAATGAGGGCTTTTCAGAATTAAAAATTGTTGGGAGGGGGGGCCCACTCTTGCCGCTATTGTGGCTTAATAGTGGGACCTGGGAACCTGAGATGCAGCCCAACATATAGCCCCTCGCCTGCCCTATCCGTTGCTGTGTCGTTCCCATCACTTTCGTGAATTGCCCAGATTTTCACAAATGGAAACCTTAGCAAGCATCGGCGAAATACAAAAATGCTCGGGTCGCCCATTGACTTCATTGGGGTTCGTTACTCAAAGCGAACCCTCGAGCATCGCAAACTTTTTGTCCCGAGTAACGAGCACCCGAGCATTTTGGTGCTCGCTCATCTCTAAATAAAACGTTTAAATTAATAAACCAAGAAGGCAGCAAAGAAGCGCTGCAATCATACAGGGGAAAAAAACAAATATGTAAAGAAAGGATTAAAATTGCTAAGGAGGAGGCAGAAAGATTGATCGCCAAAGAGAGCAAAACCCTAAACTGTTCTTAAACTATATTAACAGCAAAGGGATTTGCACTGAGAGCACTGGCCTTTAACAAATAATGCAGGAAAAATCATAGAAGATGAAGGGGGGAAGGCAAACCTATTAAATGGTTTCTTTTCAAGTGTATTCACGAATGAAAAGGAAATGTCACATGAGATGCAGGGGAATAAAATGAACCCACCGCTACATATTGCATAGCTAACACAGGAGGAAGTGCAGAGCAGGTTACAGAGGATTAAAATCGATAAATCGCCGGGTCCAGATGGAATACACCCAAGGGTTCTAAGGGAAGTAAGTGATGTGATAGCTAGACCACTATTTCTTATATTTATAGACACTATCAAGACCGTGGTTCCAATTTACAAAAAGGGGTCCAAAAGAGAGCCTGGTAACTACAGGCCGGTAAGTCTCACTTCAATAACTGGAAAAATATTTAAGGGGTTTCTGAGAGACTCCATCCTAGAATACCTCAAGGAGAACAACGGAATAACTTCTAACCTGCATGGGTTCATTAGGGGGTCCATCATGTCAGACTAATCCGATCTGCTTCTACAATGAAGTAAGTTCTAAGCTTGACCTGGGAGACTCTATTGATCTCGTATATCTGGATTTCTCTAAAGCATTTGACACCGTGCCGCATATTAGGCTGATATATAAAATGAGACAGCTCGGACTGGGCGAAAACATGTATATCTGGATAAGGAACTGTTCAAGAGATAGAAAGCAAAGGGTGGTAATAAATGGTTAATACTCTGATTGGGCCACCGTCACTAGTGGGGTGTCACAGGGCTCAGTACTAGGCCCCATTCTGTTCAATATATTTATCAACGATCTGATAGAGGGACTGCACAGTAAAATATCAATATTTGCAAATGATACAAAATTATATAAGACAATTAATATAACGGAAGACAATGTGCGGCTACAAAAGGAACTAGATGAGCTGGGAGCTTGGGCAGAAAAATGGCAAATGAAGTTCAATGTGGATAAATGTAAGGTTATGCACATGGGCAGGAGACACGGATGTCACCAATATACACTAAATAGGGTACTGCTAGGGAAAAGTGATATGGAAAAAGGCCTGGGGGTACTAGTGGATTGTAGATATAACTGGAGCAACCAATGCCAGTCAGCTGCTGCAAAAGCTAATAGAGTCTTGGGGTGCATTAAAAGAGGTGTAGGGGTGAAGGACGAGAACACTATTCTCCCACTTTATAAGGCACTTGTCAGGCCACACATGGAGTACTGTGTACAGTTCTGTACACCGCTGCTCAGAAAAAATGTTGCAGTGCTTGAGGGGCTTCAAAAAAGGGCAAAAAATAATAAATGGAATTAGAGGACCGGAATACCCAGAGAGACTTTTCAATCTAATCAAAATTAGGACTTTTCACCCTGGAAAAAAAACGGCTAAGGGGCGATGAAATAACTATGTATAAATATATTAGGGGACAATACAAGGATCTCTCCCATGAGCTGTTTATACAAAGGACTGCGTCGGTAACAAGAAGGCATCCTCTACGTCTAGAGGAAAGCAGGTTTCATCAACAACACAGAAGGGGGCTCTTTACTGTAAGAGCAGTGAGACTGTAGAACTCTCTGCCTGAGGACATTGTGATGGCAAAATCCATTGAGGAGTTTAAGAGGGGACTAGACGTCTTTCTCGAGCGGAAGGATATTACAGGATATAGACATTAGATGACCAGCGGGTTTGTAGTTCCGGGTCTTATATTTAGGTGAGAACTATTAAAGGTTGATCCATGGATTATTCTGACTGCCATTACGGAGTCGGGAAGGAATTTTCCCCCAAATGGGCTAATTGGCTTCTGCCTTTTGGGGTTTTTGCCTTTGTCTGGATCAACTATGGGTTGAAACAGGCCGAACTAGATGGACATTGCCTTCATTCAGCCTAACATCCTATGTAGAAGGAGTTGTAGATATAACTATAATCTGCGGTGTGAACATGTTAGGGGTGGGTGTCCTGTTAAGATCTCTCCAAAAGCACAATGGGTAATCCTAAAAGTGGTGACAACGAAGCCAAAAGGAACAGCAAAAGGCCTACAGAAGATTCTAGAAAATGCTAAATAAACTCTGTCCATGTGTCCACTAAAAGAAAACCAAGTGAACACAATTTGTATTCATGGAGGGACACCATGAGGGAAGCCGCTGTTATCCAAAAAAACATTGTGACCCATCTAGTTTTCCCGAGACACCTGGATGCTCCACAATGGGTCTGGGAAAATGTTCTATGAAAAGAGAAGACAAAACTGGAACTTTGTAGCAAAAATACACAATGCTATGTCTGGAGGAAAAATAAACCTCATCCCAGCTGGGACACATGGTGCAGAGGGCATCATGGTTTGGGGCTGCTTTACTGCCTCGGGGCCTGGACTCTTAAGCACACATGCACGAAAATAGGTCCTCTATTTTCCTGCATTTTGCTCAGCAAAAGTGCTACAGATGTCTATGGCAGTCTATGGTCTAAGGGAAGGGTGTGACACTGAGCAAAACACAGGAAAAAAGACAGCTGGACCTTATTAGGCTTAAATAGCCATTAAATTCACTCGTGTGTGAATTGGCCTTGTGTGTAAAAATTACAGTTATATGTGCAGAAGCACAAGCAACACGCCGATTATGATTCTCCTCAAACCTCGTTGATGCACAAATACACAGCACAAACTTTCGTGTGACGCCGCCATTACCGAAAGAATCTGGGCTGTGAAGTCATAGAGGGGTCTGTTCTGGGGTTTGCATTTCTTCAGGGGGTCTGGTCCCTAAATACCATTTACTGACATCAAACTGTGACCAATGACTCTGCCGCTCCTCCGTTGTATATGATTTGTGCTTAAAGGGGTTGTCCCGCGGCAGCAAGTGGGTCTATACACTTCTGTATGGCCATATTAATGCACTTTGTAATGTACATTGTGCATTAATTATGAGCCATACAGAAGTTATAAAAAGTTTTTCACTTACCTGCTCCGTTGCTAGCGTCCTCGTCTCCATGGTTGCCGTCTAATTTTCGCCGTCTAATGGTCAAATTAGACGCGCTTGCGCAGTCCGGGTCTTCTGCTTTTCTCAATGCGGCTCCGTGTAGCTCCGCCCCATCACGTGCCGATTCCAGCCAATCAGGAGGCTGGAATCGGCAATGGACCGCACAGAAGCCCTGCGGTCCACCGAGGAAGAAGATCCCCGCGGCCATCTTCATCAGGTAAGTAAGAAGTCACCGGAGCGCGGGGATTCAGGTAAGCGCTCTCCGGTGTTCTTTTTTAACCCCTGCATCGGGGTTGTCTCGCGCCGAACGGGGGGGGGGGGGGGGGGTTGAAAAACAAAAAAAAAAACCTGTTTCGGCGCGGGACAACCCTCTTAACTAAGCTATTATTAACTAAGCTATTAATATGAGCAAAATGACAAAAAACATTTTACAGCTGTCACAGGTATTTGGAATGATATAGAATTCTATAACAGACTTCATGTATCGAAAGGGCTTAAATAAAGAGAAGTGCCGATGCAGGCTGTGATGACCAAAGTTCTGATTTTGTATCTAGTGCTAGGGATATAAGTTGTGAGATCTGATTGTGTAGTGGCCCAGAACTAATAGGGCCCCTTCAAAATGTCTGCTATATGTTGTCTGTATTGTCTTGTACATTGTCTTGGATTGGGGAATAAATCAGCAGAATCTGTATTAGAGTTTGCAGGAATGAAAGGGTTAATGTCTGCAAATGAGCTGTCTCTGTCTGCTGTAAATGTATCATTTTATGATGTGAGTTTGAAAGTCATGTGACCATGCTTCATATAGGTGTTTGCAAAGATTATGTGCAAGTCAGTCTGCAAAGAGTGAGTTTAGGAAAGTCAGTGTTGGAGTTTGCAAGAGAAGTTGGCAGGAGCCAGAGTTATTTGGACCCCCACAGACACTGAATGGTCTGCGTGTGTTATAATGGAGGAGGCTGAGCGATGGCCTAAAAGTTACCTTGGGACTACTACCCCTAGAAGTTCTACAGAATGAGCGGATGAGAGGAGATCGCCATGCAGCGCTGAGTGCTGCCTTTGAGAGTGAGTATTGACGGGTAGAGAGGTGGAAGAGAGAGGAAAGCCTTTACAGCTATAAATGTAAGCCTAATAGGAAAACTAACCCCTAACCCTCCACGGAGGCAAAAAGCATTTAAGAGGCTGCAGCTGTTCCTGGCCTCCGTCAGTGCAGTGTGTGTCTATTGATTTGTACCCGCTATGGCGGCTGTGAGCTGCGTCCCCGTCTGCAATAGCCCCGGTGACTCACCGAGCGTCCTGCGGTTTGCCCCAGCGGTGCTTCAGTCTCTTCTGCAGCACAGCATGAGCCGCCCCACCGGCGCTCATCAGCCCTCACATCGACTGTTGGTTCTGTCTGCAGCCTTCCCCACCTCCTCCCCCCCACTGCATCAGGTGGCCCAGTGGCGCTGAGATGTACCGGCTGGTCTGTCCGCTGCCTTCTTTCCCCACTGCATCAGGTGGCCCTGCAGCGCTCCCATCAGCAGAGCAACGCGTCTGTCGGCTGCCTTCTCCCGCACAGCATGAGGAGCCTAACGGCAGACAGTGGGGCACAAGTTTCTCCCCAACAGCATCAGCTGCCGATCGACTAACAACGGGGCACGAGGGCCGGTAAAGGGGACTGCAGGTGGCACTGTACAGGCCCCGGGAACACTCACAGTGGGGCCGTAAAGGGAACATGGTAAGCGGAGATGGGCGGCCACAGACAGCAGTGCTGGCCGCCCATAGGAGCAATTACTGCAGGAGACCTCAGTGCCAGGACCTGTGAGGCTCAGGGAGGGGAGCATGCCGTGCAGCCAATCACTACAAGGGGGTGTCACTGGCCTGTCAAGCAGCCACAATCTTGTCTCCACCCCCACTTCCTGGTGGTTACAAGATACAATAATACCGGAGTATATTGCATAGCTGCAGCACTGAATGGCTTACTGTCTGGGCTATGTCTGGAAATGTATCTTTTGTTTGTTATATGACCTTGTCCCATAAATGTGTTTTCAAGGTGTATGATTGAGGGAGAAGGAATGAAGTTCTGAGTCTGGAGAGAGTTCTGAGTTGTTTTGTGGAGTTCTTTGGTGGTTGTTGGAGTTCTGGTCTGCAAGAGAGGGAAGACTGGCTGCATGCAGATACTTTCAACCTGCATGTGGTGAAGATGGAAAAGGCTGAGATTTGGCCTTTTCCCTGGGACCAATATCCCCAGGAGTTCCACTGAATGACTGAAATGTTGGAGTCCGCCATGCAGAGTTAAAGTCTTCAGGAGTGAGTGAGTGACCGTTAGAGAGTTTGTGCCTTTCTAAGGAGTATTTTTCTAGGAGCGGTGCTGCACAGATAACTTGGACTGTGGGCTCGGTGTCATCCTGAATTTGCCTCCCTGTCCTTACCACTCACCGGCAGCTGTATCAGAAGCTTGGTGCTGGGCTCTTGTGCCAGGGGGATTGTATGCTCGGATAACAGCCTGGTACTTATTGTAACACCAGGTACCGAAGAAACCTCCGATTTCCAGTGCTTAACCCCTTTGCAGGGTCATGGTCAGTGTGATTGCGGCATCTAAACGTCTGACAGAGGGAGGGGGCTCCCTCTGACACTTATCGGACCCTTGTGATGTGAACGTGAGGTCCTGATGGGTTGGTGAATACAGCCTCTGGGTCTGCCAGCTGCCAGGTGGCCTATGAAGTTCAGTCTCTTGGCTGAGCTTTATACTGTGTTTCTCCGATAATAAAAAAATATAAGACCCCCCCCCCAAAATAAGCTGTAGCTAAACTACATGAAAAAAACTGTGTATTGGTCCCTTGCACTGGGCCGTGGTGCTGCTGCAGGCTTCTGTGTACTCCTGAACGCCGACAGAGCATTCACTTTCTGGTAACGGTGCTTGAGTACCCCGCCTTCAGCAAACGATTGCTCTGATTGGTTGATCGAGCACCATGTCAGCCAATCAGAAGCAGCACTCAATTAACCAATCACAGCCATTCAATTATGTCATTGAATGGTTAATCGAGTGCTGGCTCTGACTGGCTGACGCGGCGTTCGATGAACCAATCAGAGCAATGGTTTGTTGGAGGCGGGGTATTCATGCCCCGCCACCAGGAAGAGAATGTTCTGTCGGCGTTCAGGAGTACACAGAGGCCTGCTACAGTTCAGCGCGAGGGACCCAAATGCTGTCTACTAGGTGAGTATTATAAGCCTTCCCCCAAAATTAAGACACTGTGCCTCTTTTGGGGCAAAAATAATATAAGACGGTGTCTTTTTTTTCAGGAAAACACAGTAGCTTTCTAATACACTACTATACTGATGTATTGCAGCTTATTAGAAAAATTTATAAAAGATGCTGATTATTAAGTTCCCTTACGATCCACAGTTCAGTCAGCCCATAGACAATCATTAGGCATCCGCAGGTAATTGAATACCTGAAAATGTCATTTTTCCGATTTGCGGATTGCATGAGCTCGAAAAAAATCGCAGCATGCTCCATTTTCTGTGGATTCCCACAGCGCTCAGCCAATCACAGGCAGCGCTCACCTGTCAATCAATGATGGCTGGGTGCTGCCCCTGATTGGTTATGGTGCTCAGTCAATCGGGGCAGCGCTTTCTGGAGGTGGGGATTTTTCAATCCCTGGCCTCCAGAAGACAGACGGACGGCTCTTCTAGACAAGTTAAATTTTTTTAAACTTTTTTTTTACACCTGGAGAGGATTTTCAGGAAAGGGCTTATATTTCAAGCCCTGCCCTGAAAATCATTGCTGCGGTGCTTGGCTGCAACCCATTGCTTTCAATGGGGCTGCAGCAGCGCTAGCCCCATTGAAAGCAATGGATAGCATCGCGGACCTCTATCACAGCTATGGCAGAGGATACCTTCATCCCCGCCAGCCCCACTAAAAACAACGGGCGATAATGCTGCTTTTTCTTAGCGCTGTGAGTGTGCAGTGAAAGCATCACAAATGAGAGTAAAACCATTGGAAATCATTGGTTTCATTTTCATGCGTTTTCACTCACTCTCGCAACGCAAAATAGCCTATCACCTGTGTGAAGCTGGCCTGAGTTGTATGCAATCATGTGGGCTGCAGCTGTCATTCAATACCTACAAATCACTCAGTAGCGCTACAAGACCTTTCAGTGTAGCTGTAGGACCCATTCGGACATTTGCAAGCCATATGCTGTCCGTCTACACAGTCCCATAATAGGCAATGAGGCTCTTAAAACAACTGATTCTACACATGGACCGCAAACAGCCATGTTAATTCAAGCTTATAATTGAGGGTGACAGCTAAGGACAGTTCTGATAATCATGCAATTCCTTTATGTAAAAAATGTGTCTTGGCATTCCCTTAGTTTGTTTTTGCAAAAAAATGAAAATCGAGATTAAAATCAAAAATTGTCCTTAAGTTTAAAAAAAATGAAATTGTCATTAGTGTGGGGATATGCGTGTTAGGATTAGAAAAAACGTTTCAGCCCCAATCAGGAGCTTTTATCAAGCCTCTATATGCATCTTAACTCCCGTGCCTAACGAAACACCGCAGCCCAGCGGGAGGGACCGGGACCCACGAAAATAAGACACTGTGCCTCTTTTGGGGCAAAAATTAATATAAGACAGTGTCTTATTTTTGGGGAAACACGGTATTAGACTGCCTGGTTTACTCTCACCTTATAAGCTTTTTATCAGAACACTCTTCTTGACCCCTTACAGTCCAGCTTCTGCCCTTGATGCTTGACTGAAACCGTCCTGACTAAAGTGTCAAACAACCTCCTGATGGCCAAACGAGGAGTGACTACTTCCTACTGATCCTCCTCAATCTCTCCACAGCATTTGAAACTGTTGATTAAAAACTCCTCCTCAATATGCTTTGCTCCATCGGCCTAAAGGACACTGCTCTCTCTTGGTTCTCCTCCCACCTCTCTGACCACTCCTTCAGTGTCTGCTTTGCTGGCTCCACCTCCCCTCCACTTCCCCTTGCTGTTGGGGTCGCCCAGCGCTCAGTTATACACCTCCTCCCGTGACATCACAGCAACATTCCTTCAAAATGCCAACACTGTCTGTCTACTGTCTCTAACACTATGTCCTCTCTATTTTAAAACTGAACATCTCAAAAACTAACCTACTGCACCCATTTCAGGGAAGTCAGAAACTAGATTTTTCTATGATACCTTGACGGGAAACAACAAACTGACAAAAAAAAAAACATACGATAAGTTGGGAAAAAGAACTAGGGATTGTCTTTCCTATCGAGGCATGGCAAAAGTCTTGGAGGTTAGCAGGAAGATCTACTAAAGGTTTGGGTATTCTAGAAGTGCAAATGAAAATAAACATGAGATGGTACTTTACCCCAACACTGTTAGCTAGCAGATTTAAAAATGGAGATGCTTTGTTTTGGAGAAATTGTGGTCAGAGGGGCTCTCTCTCACACATATTTTGGACATGTCCGAAACTAAAAGAATATTGGATGAATATCCTAAATTTGTTAGATGACATGCTACGGATCCGAATTAGGAGAGAAGCAAAAATAATTATGCTGTTGGTGGAATTAGATAGCTATCCACCAAATTGCAGATACCTGATAGGACATGCTCTAATGACAGCAAAGACAATTATTGCTAAATACTGGAGAGGGCCCATCGTCCCAACATTTGGAGAGTTCAAGGACCGTATGGCAGAGCAGTGTGTATTTGAAAAATGGCTAGCGTTCAGAGATAATACATTGAACAAATATGGGGAGTCTTGGGATGTCTGGAGAAAATTCTTAAAGTCTTGACATGAGAAAAATATGTGATGCCAAATTTGTATTTTTGTATTTTTTTTCTTTTTTTTTCTTTACTGGTTGAGTTGGTTACTGTTTGAAATCTGTCTGAACCGCTGACAAGTCAATGAGATTGCCTCTTTCTATCATTACTATTTTGACAAAGATAAATATACCGATTTGTTTGTTAAATGCTATACCGAAAAAAAAGGGGGAATATATTAATAAGATAACTGTACCCATTAGAACATTGTTAAACAAAATTTGTTGTGTATGATCTGTACTACATATGCGGAAATGTTATGTATGTCTATTATATCCTCAATTTAAAAAAACCTAATGTTTAAAAAAAAAAAAAAAAAAACTAACCTACTGGTGTTTCTGCTCTCTGCTAACCAACCTCATCCTGGCATCTCCATGTCAGTGTGTGGCACAACCACAACTCCCAGCACGCCTGCTGTCTCTGGGTCATTTTCGACTCTGATCTCTCCTTTACCCCGTATATCTAATCTCCCACCCGAACGTATCACCTGCACCTCAAGAACATCACAAGAATCCACTCCTGTCTCATCATGGACACTTTAAAAATGCTCACTGTTGCCCTCATCCATTCCTGGCTTCATTATTGCAACTCGTTGCTTATCGGCCTCCCCTGCACCTGACTCTCCCCACTCCAATCCATCCTGAGTGTGGCAGCAAGGCTCATCTTCCTTTACAGCCGCTTCTTGGACGCCTCTGCCCTGTGCCAGTCACTGCACTGGCTACCCATCAAATACAGAATACAATTTAAACTCACTACCTTCATCCAGAAAACTCTACATAGCACCGCGCCGCCCTTTATTGCTCCCCTCATCTCAATCCACCACCCAGCCTGCGTCCTCTGCTCCACTAATGAAATCAGATTAAGTGCCCCTTTAATTCGAACCTCTCATTCCCACCTCCAGGACTTCTTCAAAGCAGCACCAGTCCTCTGGAACGCTCTGCCCCAAACTATCCGGGGAATTCCTGACACATAAAACTTCTGGCGTGCTCTAAAAACGCACCTCTTCAGGTAGGCATACCACATTCCCTAAATGAAACCCTTCTTTACTCCACCTAATAACATGCTTCGTGTCCTATTGACTGCAATCCCTGCAGTAATACCGATTCAACCACCACACGGCTTAAGTTTGACCATCATCTATGTGTATAGCATCCCTCACTCTCCACCTCACCATACCGAGCCCTTCACCTTCTGTATCACCCCATTATCTGTAGTATGTAAGCTCGTTGGAGTGGGACCCTTACCCCAACTGTTTCCATCGATCGCTTACTTCATGTAACAGTGTTTTTTGTATGTTTGTTTCTTGTATTTGTTCTCCCCTGTTTGCACATTATATAAATGATAACAGATGTACCTACCTGCTCTAATTTCCTCAGTGAGCCTCGTTATCAAGGACCCCGTCTTCGCCCAGAATACATGTACTTCAAGACCCTCTTGGAGAGTTATGAAGGAGCCGTCAGGAACACTTTACACATGCGGAGGAAAATCGAGGAAATGGGATGGGATGAAAATGGACGGGAGGTTAAATATATTTCCAGGTTATTTATCCATATCTATGTATATATGATGTTAAAGGGATGGCTGATGCAGTAATTAAAAGGGAATATGTAGATTTCCATTGTAATTATTAAGCAGAGAGTACTCCAATCTAATCAAGTACCGAGCTTCGTAGGCTACAGTCAGTGGAGTTTGGCCCACTGCCAGCAATGAAGTGACCTTGCTGGGTCTACAGATTGTTGGGTCAAGCAAGGCGAGATGTGAAGATTTTGAGTTTCATATCAGATGCAGAAGACAGAAAGTATCTACCATGTCTGACCTTCTGATTCTAGTATAAAATTTTGGCAACTTCTTCATGGGAATTTTCCCCTTGATTATGTTCAAACTTGCTGCATTTTTCACACTTTGCATTGAAAAACTGCAAACCTTTCCACAACACATTTGTTTGAACTTTTTTTTACACAAGGTTCATGCCCAGTGGATCAGAAGATCCCTCTTATATAGACAGTGAGCAAGTTCTCACTTGTAAACAGGCAGTCGTTCATCTTTGAGTGACTGCCTGATCACAGTGAATGGAGGTAAGAAATCTATGGTGCGCTCAACCTCCATTCATTGAACGACTATCACTCCAGTGTGAATGCACAAAAGCGATAGTCATACTGACAACTGTCAGGCGCTTAAGCTCCCAGCAGTTGTCCCATCTAAAAGTACCCTTAGACTTGTGGTTGTCACCAGGGGCGTAACTATAGGGGATGCGGTTGCACCCGGGCCCAGGAGCCTTAAGGGGCCCATAAGGCCTCTCTTCTCCACATAGGGAGCCCAGTACTATGAATAAAGCATTATAGTTGGGGGCCCTGTTACAGATTTTGCATTGGGGCCCAGAAGATTCAAGTTACGCCTCTGGTTGCCACGTTTTTTTAACCCAACAACAGTAGCCAATGAATAAACTCACAGCTGGCTGTTACCATTCTTATATTATAGCACTATGCTCTAAGAATCCAAAGCCTCTTGAATTGTGTGAAAACTGATGATGGCCCCATAATGAGGCACCAGCCACAGACATCTCCCATATTGCAGGCGTGGCAGTGGAGGACACTTGGCCATAGCAACCTAATCATTATTTAAAGGCAACTATCATTGCTGGAAAAAAATTATTACCAGCACCGACCTTCAGATATATTTAGTGGCTAGACCAGTCGTGTACTAGCTGGGTGCCAACCCTACTTAGGCTGGCTTCACACGGGCAAGAAAATTGTGCAAGATTTGTGCGTTGATAGACGCTTAAATCTCACACAAATGTGAACCGCTTTTTTTTAATGCCATCATACCCATGAGTGATTTTTTTCCCCCACATTGCATTGTTATGTGATGCTGGAAACAAATTGCGACATGTACTATCTTGTGCGTGCTCTTGCATCGCACCGCCCATTATTTTCAATGGGACCAGCGGCAGCATCGCACCATTTGCAATGCAAGGTTTCCCATTGAAAACAATTGGAGAAACTCTGCAAACAGCCGCGGGGCGGGGGGGGGGGGGGGGGGAGTGCCCTTCACCCCCATAGTGATGCGAGGCTGTTTTGACATGCAAACACCTCACATCCTCTGGAAAATCATATGGATGGCGAGCGTGATATAGGAGCGGGATTCTCTCCATTATGAAGTTAGCCTAAGACTGCGTTGTCCATATACAGTGGTGTGTAGAAGTTGCAGGTCAGGAAGTGTCAGTGTAGTGAGGAAGGCTTGTGCGCCCCATAGGCTGAGGGGTCTAGTCTCAGCCATGTCACTGAGTCCCAGATGTAGGTTCCCTAATAATCAGGCTCTTGAAAGGCCGAACTTTATACCCTTATCTTATTAATCCAAGTAATGCCAAAAAAATAGAGAAAAGCCAACAATTTGTCAATAGTAATAGAAGTGTTTTTGTAAACCGCAAAGCTGCTTAGGGCAAATTAGATGCATTTTTGTTATGCTCTGTATCTGCAGGAACATATCTGCGGGGTTTAGGGACCACAGCCACCTTTGATCCTATCATCCAGGAATTTATAATAGATACTCCACAGATACCAGCAACAAAGTGGTGGCCAGGAGGGTGTAAGTCATTTCTTTTTTTTGCACTCCAGTTCTTGATGTCTGTAATATAAAATGTTCCACACATGCCCAGATGGTAATTTCTGCATTTTTGATCTGAACAGTAGGAAAAACCAGCACACATGCTGTGGTCCTAGCCCAGCTATACAACAATGGACACAAGTACGACATACATCCATTTATAGTCCAGATGCGAAGTCTGAAGGACCACTCTCCACTGCCAGGTAACAATCTCAGTTCACTAGACCTTATGTATACGGACAACTAAACCCGATTCATAGATATCCTTATTCAATATCTCATTCCGAAATCATGAGCACTAATGTGGACTTGATTCCCTTTTGCTGCTATAATCTTCCTTTCTATGGATGATTTCCATTAAATTTTAGAACATAGCTGCAGATGTTCATGTCCATTCAGACATAAGACCATAAGTGAAATTGGGCACTGATATGGGGCACTAAGGCCTGGGTCAGAGTTGGTATTGTAATACATAATAAAGGTTTCCAGTGGGACTTGGCACAGTGCTCTGTGCAGGACAGTCGTGGCTTGTACAATGGGGGTATTTTCATGATCATACAGGAAATGTGGTGGAAGGCCATCAATCTAACCAAAATAAAGCTGGCTGTATATTCTATCCTACCAAAGGTATTTTGACATCTGACAAGAACTGTGATGGCTTTCTCATGGATGCCTTATGTACAGCTGCATCACTGGTGTATCCAATAGCAGCCAGTCCCTGTCGGACAATGCTGACACTAACTTGGTTTCTACTTGCTTGCATATTCTCAGTAGATAAGGGATTTCTGTGACCGGACCCTCTCAGGTGTCGTTTGTCCTTTTTGGTTAATATTTTGGGTTGTCTGGGGTTCTTTGTTTAGGCATGGTACATCCCTCTTTCCTCCACCTTGTGACCACGTAATTCCCATTTGAGCTGGTGTCTGGGTGGTAGTGGAATTGTCACAAACCAATAGTCCACTAATATGACAATCAAGAATGACACCACGTGTAAACTCTGTAAGTTCCTTAGATTGAAGCATGTTCAGCAAAACAAACTATGGCTGACATAAGACACGATCCAAATACTTTTGGTAAAATAGCATAGATAAGAGAGCTGTTGGCCGAATACTCATTTGGCCTACAGGTGTCTCTTGTGGCTCCCACATACGTACGCATGCCAAAATCAGACAATTTTACAAGGTTTTTTTCAGCAAGCAGAATGGGAAAAACCATTCCTAAACAACATCCCTGGCAATGGCTTATCTCCTGGGAGCCAACGGCCGGGCATATTGAAATCCAACAAGCTCAATTCCTTATTACCTGAAGTGCTGATGTTTGGGGACAGGCTGTCCATTAGCATGTAATGCAGATAAAAATCTGCTGTTCTACATCTTCAGACCTCCTCCATATCTTGCATTCCCTGTAAAATAACAAATCTGGAGTTTTTCTTCCTAGAACTTTGTTCTGTTCCTTTGATTCTGTGGGAAAAGTAAGAAGAAATGAAGACAATGGCTGTTACCATTCACTTTGTCAAAGGGGCGTATCCCTACAAAGTGACACTTGTCCAATCAGTGATGAAAGTTGTATATGTGGACACACCCCATTGACAAAAGGAATAGTAACAACCAGTCGACAATTTATTCAGACATGTCCAGGAGGCCTAGCAGAGAATCGCTACAATGTAGAGCTATAAGAAAATATGCTCCAGAATTGTTTTTCCATGGAAAGTGTAATTATTTACTGAAGCAAAAATAATAGTAGTGGTGGTAGGTCCTCTTAAAGGGAACCTGTCACCTTCCTAAAGCACCATAAAGTAACTTATGTTGCTGCTAGGTGAGGTGACAGGAAGCCAGGTCCTGTAAGGTTTTTATATTTAACCATTTCCTGGTTCCCGTCACTAAAGTCTAAGTGGCGGCTAAATATTTGACTCTTTTCAGAGTCGTGTGGGTGCCCATAGATTTTATAACAGAGCAAGCGCACAGAACTCTAAAAAGCCGGAGTGTAGCCTTCAGCGGCGGGCACCACGGGAACCAGGAAACAAGACCAGTAGAGTATAATAAATACAGCACCGCCCTAACATCACCATAAGTTAGTTTATAGTGCTGAAGGTGGCAGGTTCCCTTTAAAAGTGTAACTTTCTTGTGTAGGGAAATAGTAGTTGTCACAAAGACATGCTGTCGTGGACTACCTCAAGAAGTATAGCTGTATAACTCCATATCAGCACAGTTTTATGAGAGACGGCTTCTGTCCAACCAACCTGATGAGCTTCTATGAGGAGGTAAGTTCTAGACTGGACCCGGGAGTCATTGGATCTTGTGTATCTGGACTTCTCTAAAGAGTTTGATACTGTGCCGCATAAAAGGTTGGTATATAAAGTGAGAATGTTTGGTCTGGGCGAGAATGTGTGTAAGTAAGGGTAGGTAACTGGTCAGTGATAGAGAGCAGAGGCTGGTTATTGATGGTACATTTGGGTCATTGTTGCTAGTGGGGTACCACAGGGGGCAGTATTGGACCCTATTCTTTTCAATAAATGTATTAATGACCTAGTAGAGGATTGCACAGTAAAATAGCAATATTTGCAGATGATACAAAACTATATAAAGGAATTAACACAAGAGAGGATAGAATGTGGTTGCAAATGGATCTGGACAAGGGCAACTAAAGTAATAAACAGAATGGGCAAACTACAATACCCAGCAAGGTCATCAAAATTTGAAGTATTCACTTTAGATAAAAGATGGCTGAGGGGTGACTTAAAAATTATGTATAACTGTATCAGGGGACAATACAGAGATCTCTCTCATCATCTACTTATACCCAGGACTGTGACTGTAACAAGGGGGCGCCCTCTACGTCTAGAGGAAAGAAGTTTTCTGCACCAACATAGAAGGGGGTTCTTTGCCTGAGGACGTGGCAATGGCAAATTCAATAAAGAAGTTTAAGAGGGGCCTGGATGCCTTTTTTGAGTGTTACAACATTATATGTTATAGTCACTAATTACATCAGAAGGGCCGGTGATCCAGCGATTATTTTGATTGCCAAACTTGGAGTTTGGAAGGAATTTTTTTCCCCTTAAATAAGAAAAATTGGCTTTTACCTCATTGATGTTTCTTTGCCTTCCTCTGGATCAACAATGGGAAGGGTGGGGGGTAATGGGGTGAATTAGATGGACACAAGCCATTTTTGGGCCTAGCATACTATGTTACCTAATGGTAGACAGCTAATTACTCCAAAGCAAGACTATATTTTCATCATGCTAGTAATGCGCGCTTAGTGTGCATGCTGGGAAAAGCTTTTCAGGCTTATTCAAAGGCTCCATTCACCCAACGAGAATTAGAAGTATTATTTTGCTCTCCACTGGATGCTTAGTATACCACAAAAAATGTAGTAAACTTCACTAACGCATAGAGAGGTATACAGAAAAAAACAAATACTGTGCTGTATACGTGTTATTTTTACAATAGGACCCTATGGGCAAAATATCCAATATGCAAACTTCTACAGTGGGATACGGTGCAATCCTCCTCCAGAGGGGTACGGCCGTAGTGTGATGAGAGTGCCCTTAGTTGTACACATATACACCAGCTAATACTTTCTGCTTTACACTTGGACAATTGATATAAATGCTGTGATATTACGTTTCTGTTTATAATAAATCAGAATTCATCATGTAACCTCTTTTCAGGAATATCTGTTGGAGACATTGGGCCCAAGATGGCTTTTAAGAACCTTGACAACGGATACCTCCTGATGAGCAATATTCAAATCCCAAAGGAAAACGTGCTAAGCAGATACTCTCAGGTACCCCTGTACGTGTGATATATATGAGACAGCATATTTAGAAGACCCCTTTTATAATACAGGGGGTTTAGATACAGTGGCTCAGCTCTAGCATGCCAGATCTATACAGTGATAGTGATTGCAGTGCAGTTACCTCCATTGATCACAAGTGATGTCTTCTTCAATCGGTCTCCTCTGTAGTTCCTTTTCTTCTCTATCTGGGCCTAGACCACCATTAGCATTCATTCAGCCACAACTAGTTTCTGCACACTATTAATCCTTCCAGGGGCCTCACTAAGTAATAGTGCCCCACAGATTAATAGCACCCATTCTGTGGACTCACAAATTAATAATGTGCCCTCTGAGCCCCTCAAATTTATAAAATGCTTTCTGTGTCCCCCTCCCTACTGGCCACAGCAGCAGAACAACTTTATCACTACTGCCAGACATCATTCAACTCCAGAAGTCCGTAGCCCCACACTGCCTACATGTCTTGCTCTAAGTATGGACGGGGAAAAGACTCAGGCTAAACACTGCCCGGAGGCATGCATTGTCCAGCAGCAGTGTGACTTAAGGGGGCCGGTATGTCATCGGGTGGCACAGGGGGCCAGGCCATTTATCCCCATACCCCAATCATAAGGGGTCCTACAGTAACTGCGTGGTATGCTGGCATTATTGGTATGCCATTAGTCATGTGGTTCTTTGTATCAGAAATATGGATGAATAATCAACAACAGTTTTATCTGCAACAGGTACAAAGCCAAATGTGAAGTAAATAACAAGTATGTAATTCCATAATCTCAGAGCACACACTTAAAAACAGGAAATTTTTTTTAGCAATGGGTTAAAAATGGGTCCTACTACCTTTATGGGGTGCAGCGTCTGAACCTGAGGCATGCCGTTGCGGAGGAGAACACGGGTATGTTCTCAAGATGGTTATCACAGGTGGCTCTATGCTCTCCCCCTGGCAATGGTGACAAGGGCCTAGCTCGGTCGCATGCAGGTGCAAAAAACAGAACAGGCAAAAAATGTATAAATGATGGTAATCAATTTTAACAGTGTTGTCACGTGATGCCAGTACCTCTTTTCCCATAGAAAGTTACTCGTCAGCAAATAACAGAGTCCACAAAGTTAATCTTCAAAACCAGAGGTAAATGTTTCCTTTACACACGGAATCCAACCTTGATTTTCCAAGAGTACAGCAAGATGACAGTTCAGACACAACACTTTTAGCAGGCTTCCTTTGTACTTATCTTCTTGGTCCTAGGTGTTTTTAATCCAAGTTATCTGATTAGACGATCCTCAGGGATACTTTCCCGATGCAGTGAGGTCCTCAACACTGCTGTTTCTTTCTCTTGATGTTCAGATACACTTCTCAGCTGACACTTCTACATGCTATTGCTTAAAGATTTAGTCCCATTTTTGTATGTCTCAAGGAGTTTGAGAGAAGCCCACGGTTCTGTGGAGGCAGAAGCATACGTCAGCTTCAGCTTCACACTGACACGTCCTCCTCCACCGACTACATCTCAACTTTGTTCTGTCCTTTTCTCTTACTCTGCCTCCTCCTAACTCCTCCCTCCTTGCAAGACTAACTGCAACTCACAGATTAAGGAAGGGGGGAAAGGGTCAACAGCTTATTAGCACACGCATAAGACGCATATACACAAAACAGTTTACGCAAGACAGACATACATCTACACTAAAAACACCCCAACTCTGGGCCCCCACAGCTCCCCCCTACTTAAAAGAAGCCAACCCCGATGTCCTCTGAAAATAGAGCGAATGCAGGTCCGGAGCAGGGATTCACAAGTGTACTACCCCATTACCTTAGACTTCTAGCTACCTAGTAAAATGAGTGTCTACTAACTCCTATGAAGACTAAGCTGAAGACTAGAAACAACTCTAACCTAGACATGATGTCAGCATGGCAGAACAACAATGAACTTCCCCCTCCAGCTAACCCGGTAACCCTTCCTGGTTTGATTTCCCAGGATCCCACTTCCAGTGTCAGACGTTATCTATGACAGCACGTATTGAAATGAGGACTGGCCAGTCTTTTTTTTCTTTTTTTGTGCTGAACCGAGATACCGGGATACTTCAGCATTCGCTATGGGGCCCATACATTGTTCTTCTCCCCAAAGCCCAAAACATTATTCCACACTGGCTCTAACACTAAGACAGAAAAGGGTGCAAAATTTTATCTTTACATGAAATTAAATTTCTAGAGTCCCAGCAAAGAACAAGTGAAATATATATTTCTATACTAGGATTATTTATTTCTTATTAGTTTAAGAAGAAAAAAAAATCCCTTTTCTACCTAAACGTTTTGTAGCAGTGCCAACCAAAAAGAAACAAAATGTCCACAAGTTCTCTTTCCTTTTTAGTACTCTACTCCTTGAGGTCTCCATGGCAGTGTAGGCTCCTCCACTTTCGAGTAAGTAGAAAGTCCAGCGAGAGTCTGGTTACTTCCCCATGACCCTATTTCTAGAACACACAGACGGCCCAGGACTCCACCAACCTCCACAGACTGCATCTCGACTCTCTTCTCTCCCTCCCCCCCCCCTGCTTTCCTCTAACTCCTCCCTCCTTGCAAGACTAACTACAACTCACAGATTAAGGGGGGGAATGGGGTGACAAGACATAGGACAGTTTATTAGCACGTGCATAAGACACATGTACACAAAACAGTTTATGCAAGACAGACATACACCTACCCCAACTCTGGGCCACTACATGGGGCATAAAGGGATCACTATTACCTTATGGGTCAAAAAAGGGAGCACTATTACATTATGGGGGCACAAAGGAACACTTTTACTTTGTAGGGGAACTATTACATTATAAGGACACAAGGAGGCATTATTGCTTTATGGTTGCACTGTTACATTATGGGGGGCACAAAGGTGGCGATATTACCTACTAGTATACAATGGTGTCACCAATACCTTATGGGGGTACTATTAGCTTTGTTGCGGTGAAAGGGAGGTACTATTGCTATGTAGATGTCATTGAGAGGAGCAGGAGGAGCAGCAGGATGGTTAGAGGGTGTAGAAATGAATTACAGCTAGAAAAAAATTGCCATGGCAGTCTTGGGCCCAAATAGAGAAGAAAGGCAAAAGTGAACACCACTAGTCAGAGGAATATGAGTCACTGGAGGTAACTGCACGGTACTCACTATGACTGTATAGAACTGGTATCTATTATTTTGTGACCACATTATTTAGATGTGTGCTAGTGTTGATACACTGTATCTAAGCCCACCATGTTATAAAGACTTATGTAAATGCTCCCCGCTGTCTCCAAGCTGAAAATCTGCCACAGGGCCAATGAGCCTTTAACTACACCAGCCAGGATAATGTCTGTGTACCTCTTTTGACATTTCTTGACTGCATTGAAGTCCACTCCAGTCCCTTTGTGTTGATGAGCCTCAGTCTATGTAGCACCATTATGGATTTTCTGTGGGTGCCTCCCACTACTCATTGCCTAGCCCACGAAGCTGCTCATTCAGCCTCCTCCAGAATCATGTGTTCACTCAGGTAATGGGCGCGTTACCTGATCTTTTTTCCTCAGCATTCTTGAGTCCCGATGACGCGCTCGACCACGTTAGGTCCTCTTGACTCAGAAGGACCAGGGTTACCAAACGCATCATTGCTGAGCTACCAGTAGCTCAGCTTTCTGATTGACAAAGGAAGAACTATATGTTTATAGGCTGACTTGGTTCTACTATAGGAGGGCATATTTTAGCACAGAGTTGAACACATCTGCCAGCGTTAACAAGATTGTAAGTGACGTTAAGACTGATAAGGGGAATTTCCGGCGCAGACGATGTGACACCAGCCCACGTGGTGTATGTGCTGTTCCAGATCTTGCATTATTGATGAATGTGGCACACTGTACAACAGGGGGAGTATATGATAATCTAATGTGTGATATTTTCATAAATACAGTATATTTGATGTTGATTTCCTCCTTGGTACAAGGTTCTTCCTGATGGCTTCTATGCTAAAAGGAGATCTGACAAGATAACCTATTTCTCCATGATTGCTGTGAGAGTCAGCATGCTCCGTGATGAGGTACTGGAGGCACTGATGAAGGCCTGCACCATCTCTGTCCCATACTCGACTGTGAGACGACAATCAGAGTTAAAACCGGGGTATGTTTGCCAATGTTGGCTTACCATATAGACCTCAAAGAACCTTTGTGCTTCAGAATAAGTTTTAGTTGATCTTTTGTGTCATTATGAAATGGCTGAATAGAACTTTAAAAACAAATTTGACACCTACTTTTGTAAGATTAGAAGATACGAGTGACAACTAATATGGCTTCCATAATACCTACAATAATGTTTGTCACCCACCTTCCTCAAAGACCTAAAATGTACCTACTTATAAAAGAGAAGTACAGCATACATTGATCAGCTATAACACTAAAACCACTGACAGTGAATAACATTGATGATCACCTGACAATGGCCACTGTGAACAGCTGAGAAATGCATTTGGAAAGCATTCAGACCCTTTCACCATTATTACATTTTGTTATGTTGTTGCCTTGCGCAAAGTAAAAGACACCCCCTGTCTATATAAGGTCTCACAGCTCATGATGCATATCAGAGCCAATACGAGGCTCTGATATGCATCGTATAAGCCGTGAGTAGAAAATAACTGCTTGTAGAACTCAGAGACAGGATTGTGTGGACACAGGTCTGGAGAAGGCCACTAAAAAAAAATCTGCACTGAACGTTCCCAATAGCACAGCGGCTGCCATAATTCTTAAATGGAAAACGTTTGGAACAACCAGGACTCTTCTTAGAGCTGCCAATTCACCAAACTAAGTAATCGGGGGAGAAGGGTCCTGGTAAGAGGTGATCAAGAATCCTATGCTCACTTTGGCTGAGCTCCAAAGATCCGATGTGCAAATGGGGAAAACTTCCAGAAGGTCAGCCATCACTGCAGCACTCCACCAATCTGGGCTTTATGGCAGAGTAGACAGAAAGAAATCTCTCCTCATTAAAAGACAAATGAAAGCCACCTGGAGTTTACCAAAAAGCATCTGAAGGACTCTTGGACTGTGAGAAACAAGATTCCCTGGTCTGATGAAACCAAGATGGAATTTTTTTCCTCAATTCTAAGGGTTCCCACCCACCGGCGTTTTTTTCTCCACTGTGCTACGAGAGTAAGTGAAAACTCTCACAGAGCAGTGCGAGAGACAGTCTTTTTAATGGGGCCAGTGGCAGCAGCGCTAGCCCCATTGAAAAGATATGGAGAATGTCGCAGACTTCTGCCACAGCTGTGACAGCTGCGGCAGAAGTCCGCGGCATGCTATCCCAATGCTTTCAATGAGATCGGCACTGCTGCCGATCCCATTGAAAGCAGTGGTTTCTGACAAGCCCTGCAGAATGATTATCGGAGAAGGGCTTGAAATATAAGCCCTTCCCCGATAATCATAAAAAAGTGGTTAAAAAAATAATAAGAAAGTTACTCACCTCTCCTGCTGTCAGCCGCGTCCTCCGGCTGGCTCCCCGGCACTGCTACTGAACTCTTTCAGCAGACGGGGATTTAAAAATCCCTGCCTCCTGAAAGGGCTGTGCAGATTGGCTGAGGGCTTCAGCCAATAGCAGCTACTGCTTAGATATTGGCGGAGCGCTCAGCCAATGGCAGATAGCTCTTAGCTATTCATTCATGAATAGAATGTCCCAGAATGTCACAGAATGTCCAAAATGGCAGGCCCAGTGGGGTGTTCCCAGTATGTAATGCCTAGTACCTATCAAAAATGGTCTAAAGAAGGACAGCTAATGAATCTCCAACAGGATCATGAATGGCAAAGGCCTCCTGATGCAGGTTGCGAGTGAAGGCTTGCCTATATAGTCTGATCTACAGAGCAGCTACTGTAGGTAAAATTGCTGAAAAATATTGGGTCTGATAGAAAGGTGTTAGAGAACACAGGACATTGCAGCTTGCTGTTTATTGGCTGTGCAGCCATAGGTTTATTTATTTATAAATCTAGAGGAAGGAGGGCTGTACCCGGGAGCTTTGGGATACTAGTTTCTGAAAATGTATTTATCGTGGAGAATAAAAGATGAAGATGAAATTAGCGGGCATGACCAGAATATATGCAAAAGGGATCCCTCTTGTCCACAGCCTCTCCAACATAGGGCGTCTGGAATGAAGCGTCTATTTCTTACTCGTAAGGGTGTAAAATACCATCTTGTTAAAACTATTAAGTGAGTTTCTAATATTTTAGCACAATTAGTAGCTTGTTTTGCTTGTCTGAAAGAGAACAAGCATCTTTCTATTGGAACAGTTATTCTCAGATCCTTTTCCCTATTTAGGAGGTGACATTTTTTACCCGGTCTCAAGTCTCCTACTATGTTGTCATAGAAAAACTTGGTTTTTGAATTATTATTATTATTAATAAATTTAAATACCGGATTTTGTTTTTCCATATTGTTTATCTCTATATATTTTATTTATCATTTATTCGTTCTTTTTATCATATTCAATTCATTCCAGTCTATTTCATCACATGACCAGCTCTAGCTGCAATGAATTTCATGGGTCTTTCAAAGAATATTTAATTTCATGTAAAAATTGGACGAATTTAAAAAATATATATGAAATCTGTCTTTGTATTCATTCCTGCTGGGAATCTGGTGCTCAGTGTTAGAATCCAATAGGCTTCTCTATTAGGGACCATCTCTTTACTTATTCTGCACTTTCTGGGACTATTAACCTTTTCAATGCCAAAAAAAATGCCAAACTCTCCATGTTACCTGAGTGTACCTCCAAGAAATGTCCGGCCGCTCCTGAGCCACTCGGGTTGGAATTTTTCATCTGTCTCCCATGTTTTGCAATGCGTGTCCTGATCTTTCTCGTAATGCATCCCACATAGTATATCCCACACGTAGTACATGTAATGACAAATACTATATTTTCACAACTACAGTTTATGAAGCTATTAATTTTAGACTCTTTATCCCTTCACTATTGGGAAATCTCTCCTTTCTCAAACCCAAATGCCACACACTGCAACAAGAGTTCCCCCATCTAAACAAACCCTTAAATGTCAACCAGTGAGATGTTTTCTATATTTGATACATATAACCTGGGTGATAGAATGTTACCTACATTTTGATTTCTCTTCGCCACAAACATTGATTATCATTTATAATCTCATCTTGTTTTAAGATTAGCAAGAACCTATATAAAAAAAGCTTTTTTGATGTTATAAAATCACGGTTGTATGTAGGCTGTTGGGAACACTGAGCCCTTTCTCTTTTTCCAAGACAGAATTCCTTTCTTATTCTCCAGTAGTTTTTCCCTTTCCATCATATCTACTTTTTTACCAGTTCTGTTAAAGATAGATTATTTGTATCCTCGGTCTTGCAACCTACGGTATATTTCTTTTTTTTTTTCTGCGTCATAACTTACTGGGTCACTACAAGCTCTTTTTGCCCTTATAAATTCCCTTGTGGGTATCACTTTAAGGGCGACTTCAGGGGTGGGGGCGGAGCTAAGTTCCAGGTCTCAGCTCTGCCTGCGTCCTGCCCCCTCCCATTGCAAATAGCGTCAAGAAGCAGAGAAGGGACGTGAGCTCAGTGCACTGCTCCCGGCTCTTCTAGCCTCCTTCCCCTGCAGAGACGGACACCGTATATCGGCCGGGCATGAAAACCTGGCCGATATACCGTAGTCTGAATAAGCCCTTACTGTGTTATTAGGATGCCCACTAGTGGCATGTAGAATCGTGTTACCAGACGTTGGTTTTCTATATAATTCCATTTCAATTCTCCCTGTTTCATTATTACCTTTCAACATCAGATCTAAGAATGGAACCATCATTTTATAATTCCATGTAATTTAAGGTATGCACTGTGTACAGTGTTTCCATATTTTTGTCCAACCCCTTGGATATTGCAAATGTGAATCTTCATATCCAAGCTACAGGGGGTACAGAGTTTGCACTTGGACTTGGAAACATGAGGGGAACCAAATGATCCCTTTATGCCACATGAGACCACTGTCATAAATGACATAGCTGGGAGCCTTGTCACAGAGTTTGCATTGGGGCTTAAGAAGCTTCACAGTAGGCATGTAGGGTGACCAGATTTTCTCAGGGTCAAAGGGGTGTGATCAGGGGCGTGGCTTATCACAACGTATGATTTTTTTTCTTTTTTTTTTTACCTCCTTTGTTGTAAAAAGTACAAAGCCATTTAAAAAAAGATGGGGAGCAAATTCTGCAGCATTTCTTCATGCAAAAGGCAGTCAAAATCTAGAAATTAGCCTCGTACTTGCAGCTGATTTTTCACTATGCGGCACTCCCCCTTATCTGCTCCCAAGGCTTCCAGTGTTAGCACTCCCTGGAAGTTAGGGGAGTAGCGGAAGAGGATCCCAGATGCACACACTGCCATCAGTGTTTATATCTGGCAGCGGTGCCAGTCAGTGATTACTAGCTGTGTAGCTGCAGCACCCTGGCTGCTAATCACTTTAATGGGGATCCCACGTCTTGAAATGGTGACCCCATGTCCCGACCCTGGGAAAGCTGGACAAAAGGTCACAAAGCGGGACTGTCTGACCTAAATGAAGATGTATGGTCTCCTTATATAAGGGCTTAAACAGATGAGTGTGATACGTGGAGAATGGAACCCATTGATTTCAATGGGCTTTTTACCCCCTTTCTTTTCTTTTTTTGCTCCTGCTTTTCTGTGGGTGCAAAATAATAGGACCTGCCTTATCTTGTGCATGTTTGCGAACCAAAAAGCCCCACAGAGGTCTATGGGAGGTGTGGAAGCACGCATATCTGCCCGCACGGAAATGCACTTAGTGCAGCGCATACCTGCAATCACAGCCACCATGTTAGGCAATGTATCCTTTTATATCAGGTGCGGTGATTCCCCCCGGCTTGTGTGAATGAGTGGTGCCTGCGCAAATACGCTCCATTTCTGAACAGGCGCAAGTGTTAAATACACTCATTCACTGTGCAGAAGTGAGCATATTACGCTACACGCTCTTCTTTCGAGGCCCAAAACCTGGCGATATCTTGTACACAACCTCTCCTTCTCCCAGACTTCAGATTGGACTCACAAACTTGTCTAATATAGTAGTCTTTATTGGCTCAATCTAAATAAAGTCTTATAATGCCGTATGCACATTACTGTGCCAATTTACAGCCCCCAACAGTAATTCTCACCACCACTGCTTGTTTATAAGACCCTCCTAACATTTCTATATGACCCCTTTCTAACATTTCATACCTCACTATAAACCCCCATTGTGGATGAATCCCTCTGTGACCTCCATAGAAGCATCTCCACTCGCTACACCCAGATCTGCGCTGGCAAGGGCGCTGCCCATTGTAACCTATGGAAATACACATCATGTATCTGGATGATGAACACTTATTGAATAGAGCAGAAAATGACCCTCACAGGCATTATTATCCCTCTCAGTAGTACAATTTATGGGTTATTTCTCCACCCTGTTCATTTAAATTTCCACACAACTACAAGTTTTCTAAAACTCCAGAAGTTCTGATGAACTATGGGCACCGCTGCCAACCCTGAAATGAAGTGCCATCCCTACCCCATCTATTAATAATGTGGCACTAGAAGAACCAGCTATGAATTTCCCTGTTTCATTGGGCACTAGACCATCACTCATGGTGCCCACATCACTGTGTATATGGCAGAGCAGGGTACTGGCAAGCAAAGTACTGGCAGCTTCCCTGACCTTTGACCTTCACTCGGCCAACTGCCATTTCCTTTCAACTGACGACGGCAGTGGTTGGATTGAAGAGTACAAGACTGTGAATAATGGCGTCCAATGGACACGGAGGAGTTGGAGAAAAGAGAAAGAGAGAAGATGACAGCGTGAGTGGACTCACGGAAATAAAGAAGAGGAGGAGCGGAGAGGATGAGCCTAAGGATGAGGGGCCAAGACCGGGCACCAGCCAGGACCTCGTAACACCACACCACAGCTTTGATATCAGTCGCTTCACCGCCCTACAGATCTTGGGCAGAGGAAGCTTCAGCAAGGTAAGTTCCAGAACTTTGTATTTTCGGGTTGGGGCGCAGCGAGGGCTCCTTCACACGGGGGGATTTTACATTAGTATTTTTAAGCCAAAATGTAAATCTTCCCATTCAACTTCCACTTTTCAAAAGCCATAACTTTTTATTGTTCTGTCGACATGGCCGCTTGAGGGGTTGTTCTTTGCAAAGCGAACTGTAGTTTTCATTGGTGCCATTTTTGGGTAAATATACTATATTGTACAACTTTAGAAATGTTTTTTGATAGCAGGGAGAGAAAACCCATCAATTCTGTCATTGCTCGTTTTATGTGTTTTTTACAGCGCTAATCATGCAGCATAAATAACATGATACATTTTCTCTGCAGGTCGGTACGATTACAATTATACCAAAATTCTTATGATTGTTTTGGGTTTTTCTACTTTTCCACAGTAAAAACTCTTTTTTGGAAATTTTTTTCCCACATCGCTGCATTGAAAGTCCTATAACTTTTTTATTTTTCTGTGGACGGAGCTCTGTGAGGGTTTTTTGTGTGACAAGCTGTAGTCTTTATTGGTACCATTTTGGGGTACATACGGCTTTTTTGATCACTTTTATTGTGATTTTTGGGAGGCAAAATGTTGAAAATAAGCATTATGCATCTGTTTTGTAGTTTTTTTTATTGTTTTTTGCTGTGCAGGATAAATAATGTGTTCAAATTAATTGTACGGGGTGTTACAGATATGATGATACCAAATATGTGGGGTTTTACGTTTTTTTAAATTTATACAAATAAGGTAAAGAACACAAAAAAGAGGGGTTTTTTTGTTTTACATGATTTGTTAGTTTTTCACATTATTTTTATATTTTCTTTTTTACACTTTTTATATCCCTGTAGGGGTCTTGTACTATAGCAGCTATGATAATAAAGCCTTGCAGGACTTGTTTGTATTTCCCATGCCGTCGTTTAGCAATGACCCATATATCCGCAGCTCATATGGTGACCCTAGGTTACCGATCTGGCATCTTCTCTTTCGCTGCCAATGTCCCCGGTGGCACATCCGCAGTACATGGAACACTGCGCCATCGCTAGGGCAATGACGCGGCCTTCTCTGCTGCGAATGTACCGCCCGGAGCATGCGCAGTTGAGAGGATGCCACACTGTCGCTATGGCGATGACACGGCTCCTGTGGCCATTCCGCAATGATGATTGCGGAATGGCTTGCATGATGGATGACTTTTTTCATTAACTTCAATGGAAGCCGGCCGTGCGTAGCCTGCAGCAAATCGCAGAAAGCTGTGATTTCTTTCCTGCGAAAATCTCAATTAATTTCCTCTAATGGGCAGGAAATCGCGTTTTGCCATAACATGCTATGGGCTGGATTTGCTGTGAAATCCGTAGGTGGAATCCCGCTCTGGATTTCGCAATGTAAGTCGGCCCGCTGCAGGAGGCCTTATGCTCACGGAAAAAACTCTATTGTGTAAATTGACTTATGGTGCGGATTGTAACTCTGCTCCATGTCAACTTATGTTGTTTCAGCATGATTTTCATCTCTTTTCATGTAGATGCTGCTATGTGTGGAACTAGCCTTAGGCTACCTACACATAACCAAGCGCGATATCGGAATGTGAAACGTGGCCCAATATCATGCTCGCTAATGTGCGATTTACCCATTTTTTCTTTAAAAACACACAAATCTTGCACAATTTGAAAGCGGCCTATTGATAAATCCCTCATGCAATAAATGTATATGATTTTCCCCTCTGGTCGCTGTCAGTGATTATTTCCTATTTGTTTTCTTGAGGTGGTCCTGGCATCATTCCCCGAAAGAAACACTTTCATGGCCATCAAGGTTGTCAACAAAACAAGGAGCGAACCACACATCTTAATGAGAGAGCAGCGGATACTACAGAAGGCCCAAGACTGCCCTTTCATCTGTCACCTGTATGCCGCACAGCAGTCTGCAGACCGAGTCTACTTTATCACAGAGTATCTGCTTGGAGGAAGCCTAGGAGCGCTGATCAAAATGTGCGGCAGCTTGGACATCAACCATGTGAGGTGAGTAAATGACTAACCAGGGGTTGGGGGGACTGAGGGTGACATGACAAATATAGAAGAGTGGAGGGCATACAGGCTGCCTCTTCTCTTCTGGTGGTGACGGACACTTTGATGGTGACATGATGTCAGCGGACTGATTTCATGTCATTGATACTACACTCTTCTCTCAGATTCTACACAGCGGAGATAGCATGCGGTCTCCAGTTCCTGCATCAACGCAGCATCGTCCATCGGTAAGCAAAACTTTCCCACATTTCTCTTTTTCCTTGCAATGGGTTCCAGACTTTCCCAGAATCCTCAATTAGGACTTTTTTCTGTGGTACATACCTAAGACCTCTGTATCAATGAACAGATTAACATGTCTCTTTTTTTCATTGCAGTGACATAAAGCCAGACAACATCATGCTGGACAGATCTGGACACATCCGCCTGATTGACCTGGGGCTGGCCCAAGACGGTGTCACCTCGTCTAACAAGATCAGTGGAGTGACGGGCACACTTCAATTCATGGCCCCAGAAGTGCTTCTTGAAGAAGACTACGACACAGCAGTCGACTGGTGGAGCCTGGGAATTGTCGTATCCTGGATGGCGGCAGGACAGTCCCCTTTCTATTACGGCTCCATCAGGAGAAAAGTCATCAAAGCCATCACCAGAAAGGAGCCAAAATTCCCACCTTGGCTTGATGCTGATGTGAAGCATCTTCTGGAGAGACTGCTACGTAAGAAGCCTGAGGAGAGGCTGGGTGTCTACAGGAACATCCGAGGTCACCAGTTCTTCGACACCATAGATTGGGAGGTGCTGGAACTTAAAAGAGCACGGCCACCATTCAAACCATTCAGGGAAGTTTTGGAGAATCGGGACCTGCTGTGGCTGGAGGATAAGACACCCCTTCACCCGATAGACGGATTATCGTACACTTCACCAAGTTGGACCCGGTAAGATCTTCCTCCTCTAGGGATAATGTTCTTCATTTTGACCTCTGTGTTCATCATTATTGTTCCTCTTGTGTCAGACAGCACAGGTGGTCATATAATAACCCTGCTTCGTGTCACCATGCCTGGTCCGCAGTCTTTTCCCTCCTCAGCTACATTTTTATTTCTTTTCCAATAATTATGTTTCTGCTTCTTCCTAGGATGATGAGAAGAATCCGATTGTGAAGGAAGCCACAACCATCTGGTAAGTTATATCTGTACACCTACACATACCTATCTGTACAACAATACATTCCTATACACAAAGGACACCTACCATTAATACACTGCAACAGAACAGCCGGGCTTCTGCCAAATGATTTGACCTTTTATGCCAGAATCTGGCATAAAATGCCCTGTAATTTTCCCCCTTTGAGTCATTCCCTTCTGAGATTTTGATATATCTGGTTGGCAAGCAATATGGCCTCCATTATGGCTTCCACAATCACAAAACTGCTAATAACTCATAGTAGAGTCACAGTTGCAGAAAATAACTTTTTTTGTATATCAAATATAAATCAGCTCCTGATACAAATCGTCATATTACAGTAGTTCACTTGTTTGTATCCACAACTGGTAAAACTAACAATTTTCTCTCTTATTTCTTATAGACTAAGCCTGCGTCAACTGTCTCCTGAACCTGCGACTCTGCTGCTGTAGAAGAGCTCCGCTTACCAACAACATCCTCTCTCCACCATCTGTATCCTGCATCCTAACATCAGCTACCTTGACCTTCTCCGGCTGACTTGAACATCATCCTCTCCTGAAGACCTTCTACACCACCAGGAGCGGCCTGTGCTTGATTTGTAGCTGGCGAGTTCAGGAAAAATAGCCCGAGTGACTATTATCCCTGAACTCCTGGTTACTAGTAAGACCTCGGCACAGGCCGGGTAAGTAGCCTACACCACACCAGATTAAACACAAGTATAAATACAAACACATACATAGACACGAGTACGCACACACAGATAGGTGTAGTTGTCGGCTTTGATCTTGGGACTTGCTCTGATCGCCATATTTGGGATCAGGAAGGAATTTTTCCAACTTGAGGACAATTGGCTCATACCTCAAGGTGGTTTTTGCCTTCCTCTGGATCAACTCACAGCCTTAAATAGGGTTAAGTTTTATTTATAAGGAAACAGCCACATAAATAATATAATACAAACATAAAAATGAAACACAAACTTTAGCTGACATCACATACAGTAGGGAGGTGAGCTGCTGGCGTTTGATTCTGAGATTTATTCTGGTTGCCATATTTGGGATCAGGAAGGAATTTTCCCCCCTTGAAACAGGATGATTGGCTCTTTCCTAAAGGGGGTTTTCGCCTTCCTCTGGATCAACACAGTCTATAAATAGGTTTAGTTCAATACACTTTATATTTCACACTAACAGATGGTAATAGATTTATGAAAACAATAACACATTTTAAAAAGTCAGATAGATCAGATGTCGGCTTCGATCCTGGGATTTGTTCCGATCGCCATATTTGGGGTCAGGAAGGAATTTTTTCCCTTTATACAAGGATAATTGGCTTTTTCCTTATAGGGTTTTCGCCTTCCTCTGGATCAACTCAGCCTCCAAATTCCCCATAATAAAATTTATTATCTCCTATAACTAGAAATAAAATGTTCTTTCTCCATAAATCTTTGTGTCTGTGTCTTTATTTCCATTGAATGTCTTACATAATGTTCTTCCAATGCCACTGGGGATTGTATTTGCAAGAACCATAGTGATGAGTGGGGGCCCATGTAGTTACGCCCCTGCCTTTAACCTTCCTTCACAGAAATTCCAGAGACAATATTGAGAACTTATTAGTCTGCCTGTCCTTGGGCGTTGCGGTAACCCGCTGCAGAGAGCTTTCACTGCGTTCCCCGTGGCTGGATTATCACCGCGGGGAATGCAATTCAAACCTGCCCATGGACAGACAGCCTTACCGTCAGAGACCCAAAGGGTCTCAACTAACTTATCAGATCAAATCTGAGAGCTTAGCTGCAAAGGATCCAATATCGCAAAAGTATAGACGTAGGAGATTGCTCAATCGTCTAGTTCCTCAGATGTAATACACTGGACCCAGACGGTTAAGGATAGAAGATCTATCTGTAATTTCTGAAGCCATAGCAATTTTCGGGCTCACTGCATAGAACTTTTCTGCCTAAGGCTAGGGTCATAGACAGGAGAAGCTTTCAGCCAGAGGACCTAACATATAGTGTAGTGGCCTGATTTACTCAAACCCTATGCTGGAGTGCTTTGGAGGATGAGGTTAATTAATGCCCATTAACTCATTATTATCTTGTTTTGCATGTAAAAGGACCCCCGGAGTTGTTTGCCGAGCCCAGTGTGTGTTTTAAACATATGCTTAGCTGTGTAAACAGCTGCACACACTCCATTGTTCTCCTTGAGGCTGCCAACACATTCCATTACTCTCCTCAAGGGTAGTGTAAAAATGCTCATCTATTGCAAGATGAGCGAAATACATTCAAACGGAATGTATTTGTACAGTCTTTCCGTGGCTAAACAATGGATTTTAAGTGAACTAAAATCCATTGTTCAAACGAAAAGTGCACGATACCCGCGGTTACATGTAATGGTCATTGCTCATTTTTGGCCGTTGGGACAAATTTTAAGTGATAATCCTTGTGCGTAAAAGGGCCTTTAGTTTCCTTAGTACAAAGGTTTATAGCCCCTGTATACTACTGTGCACATCCATCAGGTATGGTATATATGGAAACATCCTTCCTACATGCTGTAACCTGGTCATGTGCATGAGCCCTAAGGCAACCAGGGAATTGATGTTGGCAAAAAAATTTTTCTCTGCATTAGAGTTTTTAGAAAGACCTGTAAAAGGCCTCGGTTACTGGAGTTAGGGCCCTTTTACACAGGACAACTGTCATCCCAGTGATGATCATTCCTGTTCTCTTACATAGGAACGATCATCACTTATAAATATCTAATAAGTTAGTATATACGAGGTATAGGGTTGTATTTTAGCCAGAATATGTAAGCCCACAAACCCATGTCATCTTTCGAGTCCCTACTCTAACAAGACAACTAAAACCCCAAAAAGGGAACCCCGCCTACAAGTGGCGTGATCAATGATCATCCTAATAGGGATGCCCCAACACTGTAACCTAAGGGGTTGGCTAGCCCAAGATGGAAACAGGCAGGAACATTAGACAAGGGAAAAACAACGGGACAGTTCACACTTAATGTCTGAACACATCACTGTTCACACTAACAAACAGACAAGGGAATCCCACCCAGAACCTCATGCATGCAGCTTACACCGAAGCAGAACATGAATGACTCCAAGCACCAGCGCTCTTAGAGGCAATGAGATAAATGACAAATGGATAAATGACCAGAACCCTTCAGCAAGAGGGGCTGTTATCTATTTGCAGCAGACCGACGGGGATTGGTTGGCTGGAGAACTCTACACCAAGCCAGCTCAATCATCCCACACCTGTGGCAGTGTGCTGCTGTAAACCCATAGAACTACAGGTCCCAGGAGCACAACATGTCACACGCATGTTGGTGTCAGTGTATGTAATTCCTGGACTTCAGTATAGTAGTACATTAGAAAGCCTATGAGGTCAGCCAGAGGCTGTGCCTCATCGGCCACCACGGCCAGCATACCCGAAGGGTATATCCAAGCTTCTGGGTGCCATAGCAACTGATTGGGACCCCGCAATCACATAGCAAGGATGTGATAGGTGATAGAAGTAGCCCCTTCCTTTGTCTGCCTCTTAATTTGGAACAACAAGAATATACATATAGCGCTATGTTGTGCTAACACTGGTACTTAAAGCAGAGGCATGGTGGCTCAGTAGTTAGCACTGCTGCTGTTGTAGGTTCAAATCTGACCAAGGGTGATGGCTGTATGGAGTTTTTAAAAGTTGATGTCTTTGATGAGATTTAAACCTAGGACCCCAGCACTGCACGCCAACAGTGCTAACCACTGAGCCACCACCACAAGAAAAAAGCCAAAGCGGGAAATGGAAAACAGGTTGTCACCAAGTTCCATCCGCCTCCCATTGAGTACAATGCAATAAAAAAAAGGACCCATCTGTATTCCGTTTCAGAAAATGGAAACAAAAGTGTAGCAGTCTGCGCTTGTGATCCAGTATAAAAACCGGAATGGAGATGGATTGAAAATGAAATCCTTCCCCTCCAATACATTTCTGTGGACTTGAAAACGGAAGCCTTTTCTTTCCATTTTGCTGTTCGCACGACAAAATAGCAAAAAACAGGACTGAAAGCACTAGTGTGAATGAGCCCTTATTCCTGCATTCATTCATAACACAACAAAGCAATGCCTTTGAGTTCGTTCAGACAAATGTGTTTTCTCCGCGCAAAATTTTCATCCGTGACAAGACAGGTCTTGCTCCATCTTTGTCCGTGTTATGCAGGAAGCTACCATAGACTGTATGGCAGCTGAAAAAAGGGAGGGGAGGGTGAGGAAGTTACTCTGCATATAACGCTGGGGAAAGAAGACAGCTGGCACTAATTTGGCATTTACTTGCCATTCTATTCCACAGGAAGGTGTTACATGCAAGCGGGTGAAGTAACGGTGACGTATCAGCCTGTTGCTTGCCCTCTCCCAGCCTCGTGCATATTAAAATACATTCTGTACGCGAACGCTTGCTGGTATCCGCTCATATAAATGCAGTAAAAAAACTACATATTTCAAGTACTGAAATTTCATACACCCATATGAATGAGCCCCAAGGCTGCACATTGATTGGAGTTAGCTGTAAGCCCAGAGCTCGATCACCCTATAGCTGTATCGCTCATCATCACCCCTCATACACAGGCACATACGTAGGGGGACTACCCACTAAAGTTTTTTTTCACTGCGAAATTCGCAGCATTTTTTTTCTGCAGGGGTCTATGGGAATTGTAATGTTAAAATCGCAATTTCGTGGTAAATTGCGATTTTGCGCGATCGCGATTTTAACATTATAAGTCCCATAGACCCCTGCAGCAAAAAAAAAAGGCTGTGAATTTCACAGTGAAAAAGAACTGTAGTGGGTAGTCACCCTAAGTGTGCATTCAGACGACCATATATCGGCCGGGTATTCACGCTGCCCGATATACGGCGTCTTTCTCTCTACAGGGAGAGGAGGCTGGAAGAGCCGGGAGCAGTGCTCTGAGCTCTTGAACCCTCTCTGCCTTCTCTCCACCCCTCTGCACTATTTGCAATGAGAGGAGGCAATACGGGGGCGGGGCTAAGTTTCGGGAATTTGCTCCGCCTCCGTCCCACCTCTCCTCATTGAAAATAGTGCAGGTGGGTGGAGAGGAGGCGAGAGCTCAGCGCACTGCTCCCAGCTCTTCCAGCCTCCTCCCCCTGCAGAGAGAGACGCCGTATATTGGCCGGCGTGAAAACATGGCCGAAATACGGTCGTCTGAATAAGCCCTAAGGATGTTTTGTGCCTGTACAGTTTGCATCTGTTCATGTAAAGGGCTCTTTAAACAAGCACCATTCGACATGTTACAGTATAGCGATAATCAGCGCTCATTTGGGCAACAAATCTGCCCTCGACAAAGGACCTTTACTGTGGAGGACATATGTTTCAGGGCTTATTCAGACGACTGTATATCGGCTGGGTATTCACGCCCGGCTGCAGGGGGAGGAGGCTGGAAGGGCCGGGAGCAGTGGTCTGAGCTCCCACCCCCTCTCCGCCTCTCTGCATTATTTGCAATGAGAGGAGGTGGGGTGGGGCGGAGCTAGGTCCAGAGACTGAGACACTGACACGGCACATCAGCTCCCACGAGGCCACAATGATCCTGCCTACAGAATTGTGAATTACTCCCAGCCTGATGCACTGACACACTGACAAGTCACACAAGGCCACAATGATCCTGCCTACCGTATTGTGGAATACTCTCAGTCTGATGAGACCATTTTCTTCCTTCTTGAGTCTGGGGAATACAGTTCTCCTTGAGGAGAGCAACAAGTTGGAGTAGGGAGTCTTATATGGACCATACCATGCACCCTGGGAAAAAAGTATGCAAATAGGAAATGGAAAAGTACCTCCACAGCATCACCTATCCTTATAAGTCAACGTTTGACCATTCAACAGGCCTTGTAACATGATTAAAGGCACATTCACATGGGCATATTTTCTATCTATTGCAATCTTACAGATGTAATACTAACAATATAAACCCCTTTGTAAACCCCACATATTTTTTTTTTCTCTTATTCTAAAGACCTTCTCCAAACGTCTTTTGGTCACTACACTTTTATTTAAAGCCGCAATGTTAATTCTACCATCATTATTTATATCGTTGTGAAACATCAGCGGCTGTAATATAGATACTTACACACATAACAAGCTCAAAAGGGAGACATCAGTCCTTTATGTTGTTTTAATTAGGAGTTTTATACTCTAGAATTGTGCTTAGTTGACTATCAGTCACGCCTCCTGTGTGACCTCATTTATCTGGCACCGCTCCCTCCGTTACGATGGGATTGTCCGTTCGGCCCGGCATCCGTCTAGTCCCTCCTACCCGCCCCGCGGTAAGTCTTCGGTCCTTGACACTCCCCTTTCTTGTTTATGCATGTGCGGGCGTATCCTTCAGGACGCCGCAGTACAGGCAACGACATCAAGTAGTGGGTCTATCCCCACAGAAGAAGCTGTACGTGCGCGCTACGTGCGCAGTGACGTCAGCTACGTGTTGACGTCTGTTCTGTATTCCTTTACCTAGGTAACGGCTTGCGTCCCGGATACCCACAGCTACATTGTCCTTCCGCATAGGCAATCGGTGGATGGATCCAAAAGCTAAAGGCCTGCACCCCAGGATCAGAATCTATCCCTGGGCTGTTCAGGTACAGATTCCTGGATTGGGACTGCTACACCGGATTTTCTTTGCTTCTTAGCTGCAGATAGCCTCTGTTTATGGACTGACATGCCACGATAGGCTGTATCGATTAAGCCGGCCCCCTTGGAGGCGTGTCTATGGATATATAAGCAGCTCCAAATGGGGCATTTTTCATTCCCTAGCCTACCATCAAGGCGATGGGTCATACCTTTTTCTTTGCGCTCTCTTGAGCCCTATATCTGGGGGGTTTGCTGAGGTTGCTTGCCTGAAATCTAACTACTAGGAAACTAGCTTTATGGCTTGTCTATCTTGAGAGCATGCACAGCGTCTAAAAGTGTTTCTACAACTAGGTCAGGAGAGTTTGACTCATACTAATGTCATACCTCCATACTAAGGACCTCTATGCGAGCAGTTTGGACATTTAAAAGTGCTTCTACAATTAGGTCAGGAGAGTTTGACTTATATTAATGTCATACCTCCACACCAATGACCTCTAATGCGAGCACTTTGGGTTGGAATCTAGCACTTTAGCTATTCTTGTTTGCTTAAGTGCAATTAATTGGGTCAGGAGATCAGGACATAATTTTATGCCTTATCCCCATATTGATGACCTAAATTCTAACTCGATACGCTAACTACTTTGAGTATCCTACTTGTGCATGACAAGCATTATACCATCTCTCTAGCGCTCAGATATTTGAGAGCAGTGCCCCCCCCATATTTTCGGAGACGCTCTACTCTACCTCTGTGCGTGTATTGACAGGCATACTTTGAAATAAACACCTCTCGTTATGTACCTACATATATCATCCAGCTATTAACCGCTAGCACACAAGACAAGCTTCCTTGCTTAGAGGTACCTTTTGGCAGGCCCCCAACCCTAAGAGTTACCTTAATGCCCTAATTGAGAGTATAGAACTCTCCTATAATAAGGATATTTATTCTGATCACTACACAAGTTTTGCTGTATTCATATTAGATACAGCTTTTTATATATCAGTTTGATGTTCTCTCGGGGATTTCTCATTCCCTCTACCTCTGAACCTATGACTCAAGTACTGTATCTCCTGATGATCCAACAAATTAATGGTGAAACGCGTAGAGTATAAGTACTGACCAACTCTAGTACTGATCTGAGTATTTGTACTGGCTTACTCAAGTACTGATCATCATAAGTGAATACCTAGATGGTGATCCTGTCTTGTCGACACCCATAACAATTCAGGACGCTCAATTGTTGGAGCCTGAGTCCTGATCACTGATAGTGATAGTGTTCCATCACAAGTGAAAGTCCAAATGGTAACCCTGCCTTGTTTACACATAGAATAAACCAGCTCTTTTGGCTCCTATATTGAATTATCCTTTGCTTTTTTGAATCCATCTTGGGTAGAGTGTTTTTGGTTGTTATCATAAAACATTTTTTTTATCGCTTATCAAGTATCAAATAACTCCAGGTCCTTATCCTCCTATAACGAATCTGTGTCTGGAGGTACCTGGTTGCTGTGTGTTGTCTTTGTAGTGCCCAGTTTATGTCTTTTAATATATTTAATAAAATACGTTTTTAGTGGTAGTCACGTCTGTGAATTCCACATATATTGTACGTGCATAAAAAAACAAATTGCTGCATGTCCTATTTTGGTCCGTATCAGGGATTGAAATCACCCATTATATTCTATGGAATTGAGTAAAAGCACAGCAAATACGCCGTTGCGTGCGTATTCATTTCATGTTGGCAGGAGACAGTGGGTAAAAAAAAGACATCAATTGGATCTTCTTATTCTTTTTTGCACATGTAGAAAACGCAGTGAATATGAATACAATGTAAAAAATATAGAAAAACAAAGGATCTCAACAGCACACCTTCAGCCACAGAGGCTTATAAATAGGGAGAAAAATGATAGAAGACAGCGTCAAGCTGGTAGATGCACGCTCACCGTGGGATCCGGACTTCAAGGGTCCCAGTCAGGCACAGAGAGAGTATTTGAGGAAAGCAGCATCAATTGAAGCTATTTCAAAAGAACATCCTGGATTCTTCAGGGGATTCAATTCCAATTTCCATCTTTATTTAGCAAAGGACTCCATAAGCAAAAACAAAACTTGCAACGTTTCGTCCTACGCAGAGGACTTTGTCAAGCATGTTCACATAGAGACAGAGACAAGCATATAAATGAACCCCCACCAATCACAAAAGACTCAAAAGACACATCCCCCACCAAAGTGTCAGCACAGGATTGGACAAAAAGAAGGAGGTTCCCACCGCATCAGGTGTGGCAAATTGTAATCTATTGAAGTTGTAATTACCTTAATCTGGAATAGCCAGTGTGGTTCAGGAACGCTATGTCGCATCCGGTGACCAAATAAGTCCGCAAGGTGTCAGCGCTGGAGAGTACTAAAGCATCCGGGTAAAATTGTAAGTAGATGCATGGGGGACCCGTTAGTTTGCGGAACAAGCATGGTAGCCTATAGTTCCGGCATACCATGCCGCGATACGTCACGTCCGGTAGAGACCGGAAGTGACGAGACAGAAATGTGCGCCCGTCCGCATAATGCCACCGGCACCACATAAAGGCCCGGGGGCAACGTGAGGCACTCGGATAGTTAGAGTCAGTACTCAGAGGGCACACAAATCATAGTGGTACCAGGCCGGATGTAAACCAGTTATCGCTGCGGTCCGTCACTTCCGGTGGAAAATGTCTGTGTTATCTCTATACAAGTGTCACCTTTAATTGTAATCCTGCCTGTGATGATAATGAGATGACTACTGAAAAGTTTTCTCTGGAATTGGAAGTGTCAGACTATTATTAGGCTCAGTGGTCAGTGTGAAAACTTCCGGACATTAGGATTTTTTCATTTTTTAACATAGATCGTGAGAAGGACAATTATAAAATAATAACATAATTTATCACAGATGGGCTTCAATCAAGATGCCGAAAAATCTCAAAGATGATCAAGAGAAATGGGAGGCCTTTAGAATCATATCTTTTGGTGCAGGAAAAAAGATGGATGGCCGAGGCTAGGATGCGGAGGTTGGGGGGCAATCCACTACTAGTGGGAGTATTTTATACTTTGCAGGTTCGCTGTTTGGCACTGCATAGAATGAAGAGGAAATGTGTGAAATATTAATCATTTCATACTTTGCCGTCCCATTTTGGGCATTCTATATAATGACTCATTTCACACATTGCCTACAACATATACATCACTGGGCTCCAAACTGTCATGAAATATGAACGGCCAATATGGCCAAAATAGCTAATTTTCCTATCATCGTACAAAAAACGAAATAGCAAGTAATCAAAACGATTAACAAAGTACAACTCATCCCACAAAAAATACCCCTTAGGGCTGAGTCACACGGGCGCATCAGCGCCCGTGTTACTGCGGGTACCAGATGGCTGTACCTCAAGACGGTCTCTCTGCAGCGCCGGAGGAAAGAACATGTGACCGGCTTCATTACCAGTCATGTGTTCTTTTATCAGCGCTGCAGAGAGACGTCCGTCTTCAGGTACAGCCGACTTCTTTCTACAGTAACGACGCAGTCACACTGGGGGCTGTGGTATGCAGTCCCTGGTCATATGATCACTGTTATCCATTAGATATCCAGCATGTAAAGTAAAAAAAATCATGATCATAGACATGAGCGGATATGAAATTATGTACCTAAAGCTCCCCGATTTATCCACGGACCTTACCGCAGCTTCTGCACATGCGCCTGTCGTCAAACTGTCGGACAGATGTGCAAAAGCTGCGGATTGCTGCAGTAATTTAAAGTCTCCTTGCTCTTGGCTACTAAAGGTGGCCAAGAACCTGCTGCAGTGACTGAGAGCCATGATAAGTGATCCCTGATCACATTGGATAGCGGTGATCACATAAAAGTTTTAAAAAGTTGAAGTTTAATTTTTCCTGAATGGTGAGGGGAGATGAAACGCTTTACCAGAGTCCTCCGCATTTGAACCCTGACGCGATTATCCTTCACGGACCTCTCCCGACTTCTGCGCATGCGCCTGCCGGCAGAATGACGGTTACATGCGCAGGAGCCAGCGAGGCTTAGGAAATGTAAAATTCCCGTGCTTCCGACTATCAAAGACAGACCAGAGCCTGGAGCAGTGACCGGTGGCCTCGTAGAGCGGTCCCCGGTCACACTATAAAAACTTTGCTATCTACCTTAGACTGGTCTCACATGACCAGATAGAAATTGCGGATTCTGTATGTCTTTGATCCGCGGCAATACGCAGATGAATCAAATGCAGTGGATTCCGCGATTCCGCTCACATTAGCCGGTCAGTACTATGTAAAACAGAACGGATATTTGCAACATAGAACCCATTGTGCTCTATGGTCGTGGATATACCTGCAGCCCATTCGCAATTACATTGTGTACGGGCTGCAGGTACCTATGTGATCGCTAAGTGAGGGCCTGGGAAATATAAACAAAAAAAGGTGTACTGTGCATGGGTACTGTGTACTGTGAGTATGCAGTTATGTGCAGTATATTACGTGGCCGTACGCAGGGCCACAGCTGGCCTCACAACCGGCATCCGCTGCGGACCTCCACAAGCGGATTCCACATACGGCCGTGTGAGCCCGGCATTATTCAGATCGCTACCTGTAATCTGTAATCTACAAGAAGCCCCGGGAACGCTCGCCTTCCTGCAGTTCCAGGAGCAGCTTGTTGTGCGCCTTCTCTGTGAGACCGCCGCACCTCAGCAAGCTTACGAAGCCTCATAGAGCTTCACATTCTTCACATGGACCGCACACAGCCGTGCTAATTCAACCTTCTAATTGATGGTGACAGCTAAGGACAGTTCTGATAATCATGCAATTCCTTTATGTAAAAAATGTGTCTTGGCATTCCCTTAGCTTGTTTTTGCAAAAAAAATGAAAATCAAGATTAAAATCAAAAATTGTCCTTAAGTTTGAAAAAAAACGAAATTGTAATTTTTGATCTATCGCCGAGCCCTTGCACAAAGTTTAAAAATTATCATGCTGCACATAGAAGCAGTTTATTATGTTTAGGAAGCAGAAATATTCGATCCCACCTGCTTGCATTAGCCCCACCAGCTGCCAATTTGAACACACCTACAACAGTTTTCCAATTTTTCCAGATTCACTTAAAGGGCGGATTCATACATGTGCATGTGGTTTTGCAAGTGTAACCTTATTTGGGGGTGGGTATATATAGTGACCCTTCCCAACAGGCTCTGGCGCAAACCCGTATGGCACACAGAGACCTGGTACCTTCGATAATTGAAAGAATGGATGTGACAGTGAGCTTTCTCTAGTCAGTGTCTCCATTCAGGATTGAGCTTTAGTGCTCTTGCACACAAATGTAGCGATTTTCGGTCGACTGTATCTATATATCCACAAATGGTCAATCATAGTTGCTAAGGAATTAGCAATCACCAAACAACAATACATAAAGCCTAGACCAGTGGTTCCAAACCTTTTTCAGCAATGGAGCACTTGATGTTTCCTTCACTCAGCTAGAGGAGTTGTGTGATACAGAGTCTTTAGCAAAGCGGATCCTCGCCTGCATAATATACACTCATTGTCAAAAAACAAATGCCTAGAATTGTACCTAATGCTGAGGCTACGAGAAGATATAGCTAAAGGAGATGAACAGGTGGAATCTCCGTGGGTAGAAAAACAGGGAGAAAAAAATAAAATCCTGATCGGGGTTTTCTATAGGCCACCAAAAGCAACAGAAGAAACTGAAAACGTATTATTAAGGTGGATAGAAGAGGTGTCAAACCGCAATGAAGATATAGCTAAAGGAGATGAACAGGTGGAATCTCTGTGGGTAGAAATACAGGGAGAAAAAAATAACAAAATCCTGATCGGGGTTTTCTATAGGCCACCAAAAGCAACAGAGGAAACTTAAAGGGGTTGTCCCGAGGCAGAAGTGAATTTTTTTTTTTGCCCAGTCCCCCTTCTAAAGCAAACATTACTATGCACAAGTTTAAATGGCTTTTAACGATGGTTTCTACTCACCGTTCCAGCGTTTCAGCAACTTATAAAATTTCTTCCAAGGTGCACCGGGGTTTTCTCCCATGGTGCACCGCGCTTGATGGAGCCCGACGTGCGCGCTCCCGAGACGCCGGTCACGTGATTCAGTCGATGACGTACTCGCGGGAGATGGGGAACTCTACTGCTTGTAATGCCTATTCCAGCCACCCCATTGGTTGGACGACACGACGAGCAGTAGGGAGGTGGAGTGATTTGAGAGGCCGTGCAAGGGAGGATTCAGCCACCACATGTTTCTCACTGCCATTTTCCATAAAGAAGCCTAGGTAAGAGCACCCGACCCACTCCCCGCAGCAAATAACCCCCTCCATCGAGCCCTCTATGTAGTCCCCGTTGATGCACTGTCTCAGCACCTCCTATATACTGCCTATATACTGACAATAATCTGCCTGCAACCTGCCTACTTACTGCTTGTAATCTGTCTGTAATCCATCCAACAATCTGCATACAATCTGCCTGCAATCTGCCTGCAATGTGCCTGTAATCTGCCTGCAATCTGCCTGTAATCCGTCAAACGATCGGCATACAATCTGCATACAATCTGCCTGCAATCTGCCTACTTACGGCTTGTAATCTGTCTACAATCTGCATACAATCTGCCTACTTACTGCTTGTAATCTGTCTGTAATCCATCCTACAATCTGCATACAATCTGCTTGTAATCTGTCTGTAATCCATCCTACCATCTGCCTACAATCTGCATACAATCTGTCTGCAATCTACCTACTGACTGCTTGTAATCTGTCAGTAATTCATCCTACAATCTGCCTACAATCTGCCTGCAATCTGCCTACTTACTGCTTGTAATCTGTTTACAATCTGCATACAATCTGCCTACTTACTGCTTGTAATCTGTCTGTAATCCATTTTACAATCTGCATACAATCAGCCTACTTACTGCTTGTAATCTGTCTGTAATCCATCCTACAATCTGCCTACAATCTGCATACAATCTGCCTACTTACTGCTTGTAATCTGTCTGTAATCCATCCTACAATCTGCATACAATCTATCTGCATACAATTTGCCTGCAATCTGCCTACTTACTGCTTGTAATCTGTCTGTAATCCATCCTACAATCTGCCTACAATCTGCATACAATCTGCCTGCAATCTGTCTACTTACTGCTTGTAATCTGTCTACAATCTGCATACAATTTGCCTGCAATGTGCCTGTAATCTGCCTGCAATCTGCCTGTATTCCGTCAAATGATCTGCATACAATCTGCCTACAATCTGCCTACTTACTGCTTGTAATCTGTCTGTAATCCATCCTACAATCTGCCTACAATCTGCATACAATCTGCCTACTTACTGCTTGTAATCTTTCTACAATCTGCATACAATCTGCCTACTTACTGCTTGTAATCTGTCTGTAATCCATCCTACAATCTGCATACAATCTGCCTACTTACTGCTTGTAATCTGTCTGTAATCCATCCTACGATCTGCCTACAATCTGCATACAATCTGCCTACTTACTGCTTGTAATCTGTCTGTAATCCATCCTACGATCTGCCTACAATCTGCATACAATCTGCCTACTTACTGCTTGTAATCTGTCTGTAATCCATCCTACAATCTGCATACAATCTGCCTACTTACTGCTTGTAATCTGTCTGTAATCCATCCTACGATCTGCCTACAATCTGCATACAATCTGCCTACTTACTGCTTGTAATCTGTCTGTAATCCATCCTACGATCTGCATACAGTCTGCATAAATCTGCCTACTTACTGCTTGTAATCTGTCTGTAATCCATCCTACAATCTGCATACAATTTGCCTGCAATCTGCCTACTTACTGCTTGTAATCTGTCTGAAATCCATCCTACAATCTGCCTACAATCTGCATACAATCTGCCTGCAATGTGCCTGTAATTTGCCTGCAATCCGTCAAATGTTCTGCATACAATCTGCCTAGTTACTGCTTGTAATCTGTCTGTAATCCATCCTACAATCTGCATACAATCTGCCTGCAATCTGCCTACTTACTGCTTGTAATCTATCTACAATCTACATATAATCTGCCTATTTACTGCTTGTAATCTGTCTGTAATCCATCCTACAATCTGCATACAATCTGCCTACTTACTGCTTGGAATCTGTCTGTAATCCATCCTACAATCTGCCTACAATCTGCATACAATCTGCATACAATCTGCCTACTTACTGCTTGGAATCTGTCTGTAATCCATCCTACAATCTATCTGCATACAATTTGCCTGCAATCTGCCTACTTACTGCTTGTAATCTGTCTGTAATCCATCCTACAATCTGCCTACAATCTGCCTGCAATCTGTCTACTTACTGCTTGTAATCTGTCTACAATCTGCCTACAATCTGCCTGCAATGTGCCTGTAATCTGCCTACAATCGGCCTGTATTCCGTCAAATGATCTGCATACAATCTGCCTACAATCTGCCTACTTACTGCTTGTAATCTGTCTATAATCCATCCTACAATGTGCCTACAATCTGCATGAAATCTGCCTACTTACTGCTTGTAATCTTTCTACAATCTGCATACAATCTGCCTACTTACTGCTTGTAATCTGTCTGTAATCCATCCTACAATCTGCATACAATCTGCCTACTTACTGCTTTTAATCTGTCTGTAATACATCCTACAATCTGCCTACAATCTGCATACAATCTGCCTACTTACTGCTTGTAATCTGTCTGTAATCCATCCTACAATCTGCCTGCAATCTGCCAACTTACTGCTTGTAATCTGTCTGTAATCCATCCTACAATCTGCCTACAATCTGCATACAATCTGCCTACTTACTGCTTGTAATCTGTCTGTAATCCATCCTACAATCTGCATACAATCTGCCTGCAATCTTCCTGCAATCTGCCTACTTACTGCTTGTAATATGTCTACAATCTGCATACAATCTGCCTGCAATCTGCCTGCAATATGCCTGTAATCTTTCTGCAATCTGCCTGCAATCCGTCAAACGATCTGCATACAGTCTGCATACAATCTGCCTACTTACTGCTTGTAATCTATCTGTAATCCATCCTACAATCTGCATACAATTTGCCTGCAATCTACCTACTTACTGCTTGTAATCTGTCTGAAATCCATCCTACAATCTGCATACAATCTGCCTGCAATGTGCCTGTATTCTGCCTGCAATCTGCCTGCAATCCGTCAAATGATCTGCATGCAATCTGCCTACTTACTGCTTGTAATCTGTCTGTAATCCATACTACAATCTGCATACGATCTGCCTGCAATCTGCCTACTTACTGCTTGTAATCTGTCTACAATCTACATTTTATCTGCCTATTTACTGCTTGTAATCTGTCTGTAATCCATCCTACAATCTGCATACAATCTGCCTACTTACTGCTTGGAATCTGTCTGTAATCCATCCTACAATCTGCATACAATCTGCCTACTTACTGCTTGTAATCTGTCTGTAATCCATCCTACAATCTGCCTACAATCTTCATACAATCTGCCTGCAATCTGCCTACTTACTGCTTGTAATCTGTCTACAATCTGCATACAATCTGCATACAATCTGCCTGCAATCTGCCTGTATTCCGTCAAATGATCTGCCTACAATCTGCCTACTTACTGCTTGTAATCTGTCTGTAATCCATCCTACAATCTGCATACAATCTGCATACAATCTGCCTACTTACTGCTTGTAATCTTTCTACAATCTGCATACAATCTGCCTACTTACTGCTTGTAATTTGTCTGTAATCCATCCTACAATCTGCATACAATCTGCCTACTTACTGCTTGTAATCTGTCTGTAATCCATCCTACAAGCTGCATACTTACTGCTTGTAATCTGTCTGTAATCCATCCTACAAACTGCCTACAATCTACATACAATCTGCATACAATCTGCCTACTTACTGCTTGTAATCTGTCTGTAATCCGTCCTACAATCTGCCTACAATCTGCATACAATCTGCCTACTTACTGCTTATAATCTGCATACAATCTGCATACAATCTGCCAATTTACTGCTTGTAATCTGTCTGTAATCCATCCTACAATCTGCCTGCAATCTGCCTACTTACTGCTTGTAATCTGCCTACAATCTGCCTGCAATCTGCCTTCTTACTGCTTGGAATCTGTCTGTAATCCATCCTACAATCTGCATACAATCTGCCTACTTACTGCTTGTAATCTGCATACAATCTGCCTACTTACTGCTTGTAATCTGTCTGTAATCCATGCTACAATCTGCATATAATCTGCCTGCAATCTGCCTACTTACTGCTTGTAATCTGTCTACAATCTGCCTACAATCTGCCTGCAATGTGCAATGTGCCTGCCATCAGCTTGTCCGCCAGGGTCCTGTGGTATAGCAACACTCTCGAACCCCTTTCCTCTTCGGTACGAGAGTGGAAAGGTTCTCCTTATACCGTGGGTCGAGCAGTGTGTACACCCAGTAATCCGTAGTGGCCAGAATGCGTGTAACGCGAGGGTCACGAGAAAGGCATCCTAACATGAAGTCAGCCATGTGTGCCAGGGTACCTGTACGCAACACATGGCTGTCCTCACTAGGAAGATCACTTTCTGGATCCTCCTCCTCCGGCCATACACGCTGAAAGGATGACAGACAAGCAGCATGTGTACCCTCAGCAGTGGCCCAAGCTGTCTCTTCCCCCTCCTTCTCATGCTCCTCCCCCTCCTCCTCCTCCTCAACACGCTGAGATATAGACATGAGGGTGCTCTGACTATCCAGCGACATACTGTCTTCCCACGCCTCAGTTTCCGAGTGCAAAGCATCTGCCTTTATGCTTTGCAAGGAACTTCTCAAGAGGCATAGCAGAGGAATGGTGACGCTAATGATTGCAGCATCCCCGCTCACCATCTGGGTAGACTCCTCAAAGTTTCCAAGGACCTGGCAGATGTCTGCCAACCAGGCCCACTCTTCTGTAAAGAATTGAGGAGGCTGACTCCCACTACGCCGCCCATGTTGGAGTTGGTATTTCACTATAGCTCTACGCTGCTCATAGAGCCTGGCCAACATGTGGAGCGTAGAGTTCCACCATGTGGGCACGTTGCACAGCAGTCAGTGCACTGGCAGATTAAACCGATGTTGCAGGGTCCGCAGGGTGGCAGCGTCCGTCTTGGAGTTGCGGAAATATGCGCTGACCCGGCGCACCTTTCCGAGCAGGTATGAGAAGTGTGGGTAGCTTTTCAGAAAGCGCTGAACCACCAAATTAAAGACATGGGCCAGGCATGGCACGTGCGTGAGGCTGCCGAGCTGCAGAGCCTCCACCAGGTTACGGCCGTTGTCACACACGACCATGCCCGGTTGGAGGCTCAGCGGCGCAAGCCAGCGGTCGGTCTGCTCTGTCAGACCCTGCACCAGTTCGTGGGCCGTGTGCCTCTTCTCTCCTAAGCTGAGTAGTTTCAGCACGGCCTGCTGACGCTTGCCCACCGCTGTGCTGCCACGCCGCGTGACACCGACTACTGGCGACGTCCTGCTGCTGCTGACACATCTTGATTGCGAGACAGAGGTTGCGTTGGAGGAGGAGGCTGGTTTAGTGGAGGAAGCATACACCGCCGCAGATACCAGCATGGAGCTGGGGCCCGCAATTCTGGGGGTGGGTAGGACGTGAGCCGTCCCAGGCTCTGACTCTGTCCCAGCCTCCACTAAATTCACCCAATGTGCCGTCAGGGAGATATAGTGGCCCTGCCCGCCTGTGCTTGTCCACGTGTCCGTTGTTAAGTGGACCTTGGCAGTAACCGCGTTGGTGAGGGCGCGTACAATGTTGCGGGAGACGTGGTCGTGCAGGGCTGGGACGGCACATCGGGAAAAGTAGTGGCAACTGGGAACCGAGTAGCGCAGGGCCGCCGCCGCCATCATGCTTTTGAAAGCCTCCGTTTCCACAAGCCTATACGGCAGCATCTCCAGGCTGATCACTTTGGCAATGTGCACGTTTAACGCTAGAGCGTGCGGGTGCGTGGCGGCGTACTTGCGCTTGCACTCAAACAGTGGCGCTAGTGACGTCTGGACGCTGCGCTGAGAGACATTGCTAGATGGGGCCGAGGACAGCGGAGGTGAGGGTGTGGGTGCTGGCCAGGAGACGGTAGTGCCTGTGTCCTCAGAGGGGGGTTGGATCTCAGTGGCAGGTTGGGGCACAGGGGGAGAGGCAGTGGTGCAAACTGGAGGCGGTGAACGGCCTTTGTCCCACCTTGTGGGGTGCTTGGCCATCATATGCCTGTGCATGCTGGTGGTGGTGGCTCCCCAGCTGATCTTGGCGCGACAAAGGTTGCACACCACTGTTCGTCGGTCGTGTGTACTGCCACACCGTAGAGCAACTTGACCTCTGCAGGGTGGCATGGCGAGAGGGGGCATTTGGGAAACAGTTGGTGGATTATTCGGTCTGGCCCTGCCTCTACCCCTGGCCACCGCACTGGCTCGGCCTGTGCCCACACCCTGACTTGGGCCTCCGCGTCCTCGCCCGCGTCCACGTCCTGTAGGCCTACCCCTATCCCTCAACATGGTGTATTACCAGTAGTGCAGAAACAGAACGCTGTAATTAAATGTGCCGCTTATTGGCCTGTGGTTGGAGGCTGACTTTGCTTACCGAACGCACAGCAGAGCCAGGAAATAATTTTGCGCAAGTCTGCTGTAACACTTAGCTGGCTGCGTATGAATTAGGAGGACAACTACACCCAGCACAGACCCAGTACACTGAGGACAGTCACAGGCAGCCCAAATAGATTTTTTTCCCCAAATGTTTTTGGAAAGGCCCACTGCCTATATTCAATAAATATATGTCTTCTGTCCCTGCCTCACCACCACTACTGGCCCTGGAGTATGTATAATTACTGCAGGGCGCAATGCTCTGCACGGCCGATATACAAAAAAAAAAAAAAAAAGTGCAACACTGCAAAAAGCAGCCTCCACACTACTGCACACTGTTAGATGTGGCCCTAAGAAGGACCGTTGGAGTTCTTGAAGCCTAAAATACTCCTAACACTCTCCCTATAGCAGCTCCGGCACCAACAGCACTTTCCCTCCTCTATGTCAGAATAAATCTGTGCCGAGCCGCGGGAGGGGCCGAGTTTTATACTCGGGTGACACCTGATCTCGCCAGCCACTCACTGCAGGGGGGTGGTATAGGGCTTGAACGTGGCAGGGGGAAGTTGTAATGCCTTCCCTGTCTTTCTATTGGCCAGAAAAGCGCGCTAACGTCTCAGAGATGAAAGTGAAAGTAACTCGAACATCGCGTGGTACTCGTCACGAGTAACGAGCATCTCGAACACGCTAATACTTGAACAAGTATCAAGCTCGGACGAGTATGTTCGCTCATCTCTAGTAATCTACAAAAAGCCCCAAGAACGCTCGCCTTCCTGCAGTTCCAGGAGCAGCTTGTTGTGCGCCTTCTCTGTGAGACCGCTGCTCCTCAGCAAGCTTACGAAGCCTCACATAGCGCTACTTTTTACATTCTGTCCATGCCACTGAGGTCTAGAGATACACCCCCAAAAGTGTCGGGGTTGCAGCAGGCATGGGAGGAGGCATACCTGGTTTTATTACCCCATGTGCCCGTCCCAACTAGGCCTCTATAATTACCCCTGTTTTCCGACATACCACACAGTTATTAATCTGGAACAGTTGCTGTGATCTCGGTGACGGGGCGCTGCCGAATAATCCTAAAACTGCTTTGTTTTTAAATTGGTGTCTTTGTAATTCCAGGTATTTATGTACTGTCTTTATTTTTCAGCTTTGCCCTCCTCCTATTCCTTACCTGACGCTCTCTGTAGAAAATGAAGGAACTAGAGAAGATTCTGAAAAAGGAGGAAGAAGTGAAAGAAGATGTTGATCTCCTCAGACTCCTCTATAGAGATAGAGCGCAAACCTCAGACTAAAATGGAAAATGAAGATGGTGTCAAATTTTACTTGACTCCGACCCTATCATGTTAGTTTATCAGAGACCCCGCCCAAGAGGTGAGGATGGAGTACTTCTACTTTAAGAAATTTGAATTTCTTTTCCATGTTAAATTACATTTTTAACCTTTTAATGACTAGGCTGTTTTCGGATACGGCGACTGTTTAGGTTAACGTGGGCGATGAGTTCTTTTTACATACCGTTCTTGAGAATAAAGAGAATGCAGTGCTGGTTTAGTGCTGCGTCCCCATCTCTGATTTTTTTCTGCCAAAGTACTGTTTTGCACTTTGCCCTGTATACAGTCTTTGAATGAGGAGTGCGTCTGCAAAACTAAGAATTGCATCTCTGCATGATTGAAAGGGTTAGGCCTCCTTCCCACGAACGGATTTACGCCGCGTAAATTCGCGGCAAAAATCCGCTGCGTTGCCCCCTGCTATTAGGTTCTATTAAACCTAATAGCACAATGCTCACGATGCGTAATTCCACCGCGGAATTATGCACCGTGAAATCTCCCGTCCTCACCTGCAGCATGCTCTATTTGCCGCGGGTGTACGCGCTGACGGCTTCCATTGCAGTCAATGGAAGCCGTCCGTTCACGCTATCTCCCGCTGTAACCAGCGGGAGATAGCGTGCAAAAATGCTTCCCCACCTACCGCCGCGTCATATGAGGAGCTGGCAGGACCTAGTGTTATTTGAACCCCCATGGTCTGTGAATGGAACAATCATAGAATCAAAGAATGGTAGAGTTGGAAGGGACCTCCAGGGTCATCAAGTCCAACCCCATGCTCAGTGCAGGATTTACTGAATCATCCTAGACAGATATTTGTCCAGCCTTTGTTTGAACACTTCCATTGAAGAATATTTCACCACCTCCCGTGGTAACCTGTTCCACTCATTGATCACCCTCACTGTCAGAAAGTTTTTTCTAATATCTAATTTGTGTCTCCTCCCTTTCAGTTTCATCCCATTGCGTCTAGTGGAGAAGGCTGAACCATGGCCTTGACGTTACCCTGGGACTCCTACTGTCAGGAGCTCTACAGAATGAGTGGATGAGAGGAGATCGCCATGCAGCGCTGAGTGCTGCCTTTGAGAGTGAGTGCTGGATAGAGAGTTGGAAGAGAGAGAAAAGGAGTTTGGGCCAGGAGCGGAGTCACACAGATAACTGAGACTTTGGGCCCGATATTCATTCTGTGATTTCCTCCCTGTCGCACCATCAACTGTGTCTGCACCAGTGACTTGTTTTGGCCTATGTACCTGTTGAACTGCTCTGTTTGGATTTATAAGTAAAGTAACACTGCTGTCCATTCCCGACTTTGTTTTAAGCTACTGTCTGTGTGTTTGGACTGTTATTCCATCATCTGGATTCACCAAATAGAAAGGAATGGTGGCGTCACCCGTGACAATTATCTATAAGTTAAAACCACACTGCGGTTTTCTGTTACCTCCCCATAGTAGTAACGTGGACGGGTCCTGTGCTACCCTTACAGGGGAGGAGATGGTAGAACCACTTTGACAAGTGACAACTCTATCCCCACCATTTCCTTGGCTTTGGGCTCTCTCCTCGCACATTGCATCAGTACTCTCCATTAAGTAACCTGAGATGGATCTATGGAGGAATTAGCTTGCACTAAATAGACTGGAACTTGGCAAATTATGACAAGATAAATTCTGTTCCCCCAGACTATTATATATGCAGTATATTCCTATCTGTGTCCATTTGCAGCTGTACATGTCCTTCTTTGTATTAATCACTTTGTATAATGTTGTATAGTATGCAAATATGGATATTTTACTGTGCAGCCCCTCTATCAGGTCGTTGATAAATATATTGAACAGAATGGGTCCTAATACTGAATCCTGTGGCACCCCACTAGCAATGGTGGCCCAATTAGAGTATGATCCGTTTATTATCACCCTCTGCTTTCTATCTCAGAACCAGTTCTTTACCCAACTACACACATTTTTGCCCAGTGTGAGCTGCTTCATTTTATATATCAGTCTTTTATTCAGCAAGGTGTCAAATGCTTTAGAAAGATGCAGATATATGTACAAGATCAATAGAGTCTCCCAGGTCCAGCCTAGAACTTACTTCATTGTAGAAGCTAATCAAATTGGTCTGACATGATCAACTCCTCATGAACCCATGATGATGAGGAGTTATTCTGTTGTTTTCCTTGAGGTGTTCCAGGATGACATCTCTCAGAAATCCCTTGAATATTTTTCCAATTATTGAAGTGAGACTTACTGGTCTGTAGTTACCAGGCTACCTTCTTGACCCCTTTTTGTATATTGGAACCACATTGGCAATACGCCAATCCAGTGGTACAACCATGGTTTCAATAGTGTCCCCAAATATAAGAAATAGCGGTCTATCATGTTACTTAGTACCCTTAGAACCTTTAGGTGTATTCCATCTGGGCCTGCCGATTTGTCGATTTTAATCTTTTTTAACCATCTCTATTTTGTGGGAGGTTCATTTTATGCCCCTGCATCTCATGTGACATTTCGTTTTCCTTCGTGAATACACTTGAGAAAAACTATTTATTAGCTTTGCCTTTCCCTTCATCTTCTATGGTTTCTCCTGCATTATTTGTTAAAGGGCCACTGCTTTCAGTGCAAATCCTTTTCCCATTCATATAATTGAAAAATAGTTTGGAGTTATTTTTGCTCTCTTTGGCAATCAGTCTTTCTGCCTCCTTCATTGCAGTTTTCATCTTTTCCTTACACAATTTGTTTTCTTCCTGTATGTTTTCTCACTGCCTTCTTGTTTTAATAATTTAAATGCTTTCTTTTTTCTGCTTATTTCCTCTCTTACAGTCTTGTCGCACCACATTGGTTTCCTTTTATTTGTATTTCTTTTATTTTTAAAGGGGATGAACTGCTCACATGAGGTATTTAGGATGTTTTTAAACTTCTCCCATTTGTTATCCGTACTATTATTTTTAAGGACAAAGTCCGAATTAATGTTACCGATAGTAGTTCTGAGCTGATCAAATTTTGCCTTACTAAAGTTTAGGTTTTTTGTCGCTCCATAATAAGGCTTCCTATTGAATGAAAACTGGAAATTAACTATATTATGGTCACTATTTCCAAGGGGTCCTTTAACTTGCACCGCCGTGATTCTGTCCGGTTTGTTAGTTAATAATAAATCCAGAGTGTCCCTCCATCTAGCAGGCTCCCATACAAGTTGGGTAAGGTAGTTAGGTTTAATTGTTCTCAAGAACTTATATCACCCTTGTGAGATTCGCAGGTTTTGTCTTTCCATATTATATCTGGCTAATTAACCCCTTAATGACGGAGCCCCTTTTCCTTTTTCCATTTTCGTCCCCCCCCCCCCTTCAAAAAAATCGTAACTCCTTTATTTATCCATCGACATCGCTTGTTTTTTGCGGGACAAGTTGTATTTTTCAATGGTGATATTTAAAGTACCATATAATGTACTGGAAAACATTTAAAAAATTCTAAGTGGAGTAAAATGAAAAAAACGACATTTCGCTTTTTTAAGTGTGTTTTGTTTCTTTGGTGCACAAACAGCAATGAAAGTGACATGATAACTTTATTCTATGGGTCGGTACGATTACTACGATATCAAACTTGTATAGTTTTTTTTTTTACTATACTCTTTTTTTTTTTTTCAAAGACATTTAATTTTTTTCAATTATTTTCTGCGGTCATTTTGTGCGCGCAATAACTTTTTTATTTTTCCGTCGACGTAGTTGAGCAAGGACTCATTTTTTGGCGGGATGTTCTGTAGTTTCTGAGAGTACCAATTTGGAATACATCTGACTTTTTGATCACTTTTTATTGCGTTTATTCTGGGAGATAGAGTAACGAAAAAAGTGCATTTCTGACATTTTTTAATTTTATTTTTTTGGACGATGTTCACCGTGCCGGAAAAATAATGTGCTACTTTGATAGTTTGGACTTTTACGGACGCGTCGATACCAAATACATATTTTTATTGTATGATTTAGATTTTTTAATAATATATATGGCAAAAGGGGGGTGATTTAAATTTTTACAACTTTTTTTTTTTTTTAATTAAAAAAAACCTTATTGATTTTTTTTTACATTACTTTAAAGTCCCCCTGGGAAGCTTTAACATGCAATGCTTTTATCGCTCCTGCAGTATGACGTAATGTTATAGCATTACGTCATACTTCTTTTTGACAGGCAGTCTATCAAGCCACCCCATGGGGATGGCTTGATAGGCAGTCTGGTAAGGCAGCCCTGGGGCCTTTCATTAGGCCCTGGCTGCCATTACACCTGCACGGCTCCCCCGATCTCACCGCTTCGGGGAATTTAAATGCCGCTGTCAGAATTGACAGCGGCATTTAAATGGTTAATAGCGCCGATTCGGCCGCGCGGCCGATCGCAGCTATTGCCCGCTGATGTCAGCTGTTATAAACAGCTGACACCCGCACTGTATGAAGAGAGGTTGCCACGCAACCTCTCTTCATACATATCCCGCCGCTCCATGACGTACCGGTATGTCATGTAGCAGGAAGGGGTTAAAGTCTGACCAACCATCCAATGGAAAAACCCACAGAGCAGTAGTGTGGTAGCAGGAATGACTTCCTATTTAAAAGGAGCCATTTGCACTGCGCTTTTCCATGCTCGTGAACATTGTGGGTGTTAGTAGTACTCCACAAATTAGATACTTACCTTCAGTCCTGTGGACCGGTGATACATTATTTTCATGGGACTGCTCCTGTAATGTTACAAAAGCACTTGTTTTCTGCTGCATAACATAATGGTATAAATTCCCATTTACGTATTTATATATCTGAGCGCGTCTATTCAAGAAGTAAAATAATGAATAAACTAATACGCTCTGGTATTGAGAAGGATACATATATATCCCTGTAGGTAGAAAACACTGGAATATATACATTTATATAGATATAGTTATGTGCCTTTCTTTTTATATATATACTAACTTTATTCTTATATGTACTAACTCTATGAAAAACTTAATACTTCGCCTTATATCAGATATGCCAAGAGGCCTTGCAAGGCGAAGACAAAATGTATCTTGAACACAAGGAATAACCAGACACGAAGGCCGCGTGTACTTGGCTGTTTTTCCAGAGGCGCCGTAGCAAGATAACGACTGTTCAACTACGTACATAACTTTCACTGTCTCAGGCTGGAAATCCGGACTTCCCATATATGGTTATGCTGTGAATTTTAGCCAATGAGCCCATCACCCATTCCTGGTGATGAGACCAAAGGGTATAAGATCTTATGTAATCTGTAATAAAGAGGCGCAGCGCAGTCATGTCCCCGTGTGAGGAACTATACCAGACCTCTGTGTGGTGTTTTCTTCTTTACCGCCGGCAGCGGGGTGGGCCTGATTGGTGATGTACGCAGAAATTACCCTGACAGTATATTATTCATGACTGTCGTCCATACTGGTTGGTGTTAGTCATAACTGTTGTGGATGCGAATAAGTGTCCCTCTCACCTGTGATCACCTCATTACACCATCAGCCCTTGTTCATACACTTCTTGCTGAAGCGAGCGGAAGTAGCAACTCTGAAACTGGCTTTTATTCTGCATCTGGAATATCCAAGAATTTTATTAAAGAAGGATTATAAACAATGCAAATGGCTAGCAAACCCAGGTCCATGCATGTGCACTCACGAACCTGGGGTCTACTAGCCATTTTCATTGTTTTTAACCCAACTTGAACAAATATCTTGAACTTTATCCTGGAGTATCCAGTTACTCACTTGTGTTAAAGGTATACTTTTGGAGTCTTACTGATATGCCAAAAGTCATAGGATAGGAACTATTATTAAATAGGACACCCTCTGTCCCGACAAAGTGCAGCGACTTAACGTGGCATTGATTCCACAAGTGGACAGCCGATGTCTAAAAGGATCTTGAGCAATGCCATCTGGATAGCCACCTACAGCTCCACGATATTTGTATGTGCATGATCTCAGGTGTGAATGGATTTATACTTCACATACATGCTCCATTGGGCTCATGATGGGTAAACATGCAGGCCTTTCCATTCATAGGAACTCTCACGAGTGCTCCTCAAACCAATTCTGGACAACTTAAGCCTCATGGCATGATGCATTATCCTGCTGAAATATCCTATCATCGCGGGGCTTCATGAGATCCATAAAGACCTGCAAATAGTCACCAAGCAGTGAAACGTAGCGGGCACTGTTCAATGGATCAGTGGACCCAACCCATGCCATGAGACTACACCCCACACCAGTATGCAACCACTTCTTTTTTTATAAATTCTTTTATTTTTAAGTTTTCTATTTTTCAAAAACAAAGTCAAATCACTGTTAAGTAATACAAAGAAATTGACAACCTGCAACCCAGGAAGTGCTACAAAATTCCCCAAATAAATTCAGACAAAGTGCTAAACCTTGAAGCACATACAATAAACCCCTGGAGGTGGGCCCATTCAGGTACTACCTATGGTATTGCAAGTGGGAACTGCAATTATGCTCGGTCCCGAATTTGGCAACCCCCATAAAGAGGGAAGAAGACCCTCACTAAAGGTCAATCTCCGACCCATCCCACCCTCCATGTACCCTCTCTATTTCTCTAATCTCTTGATAGTGAATGGTAACCCCCTAATATTGCAGCCCTGACTGTGGCGTAACATTAGAACATCATAAGATGGAAAAAACAAGCAATAAAAAAATTAAAAAAAACACAATCTAAAAAGGAAAGGAAAAGAAATGAGGAAGAGTACAAACGCAAACAGACGCAAAGCTAGGAGGGATAGAAAAGAGTAAGGATTCGAAAAGATCTAGAAAAGCTTGAACAGTGGGAAACTACTAACAGAATGGTATTTAATGAGTAGGAATGCAAGGTCCTACATCTGGGCAAAAAATGAATAAAAGCACCTACAGTATGGGAGTTAAGAGGGCCCCTCCATGATGCATGCATGCATTTGTCTTGTGCCTATGTGTTGTAAGTGTCTTATATGTTGCATAAATATGATGTGTATTGCATAGCTGCAGCACTGAGTGGGTTGACTATCTGGTATGTGAGATGCCTGGAAAATGTATCTCATTGTTTGGCATGTGATTGTGCTATGTATATATGTTTGCAAGGTGTTTTGCAAGGAGTCTCTTCTAGTCTTGCAAGAGAGAGGAGCGTATGGAGTTCTGCAAGTGAGCCACACAGACACCATCTGTTCTGTGTGGGCCGGAATGGAAGATATCCACCAGCCTTCCCTGGGCCTACTTTACCCGGGAGATGCCAGTGTTACCCCTAATACACTATGAGTGAAGAGAGACAGTGGAACCACCAAGCAGCACTGAGTGAATTTTGTGTCCACTTGTGAGTGCTGACAGGTAGAGAGCTAGAGAGTGAAGAAGAGTGACTAGGAACAGAATCCCACAGATAACTTTGGACTGTGGATTTTTCTGTGATCCTGTGATTTCCTCTCTTGTGTTATACACCATTCTCTGCGGGCGTGTGTATCTACTGTTTTTGGACAGTGAATAATGTCTCAAGTAAATGAGCACTGCCGACCATTCCCGAATTTGCTCCTTAAACGTTTCCCTGTATGTAGATCACTTATTTCATCATCTGATATCACCGCGGAGGAAGGAACGGTGGCGTCACAAATGACAGGACTCTTAAAATAATCTACATTTTGGGTTACCCCCATGAAACTTTCCCCAGCGGTAACTTGAACGGGTCTCATGCAACCCCCAAGGGAGGAGATGGTAGAGCTCCTTGACACGGCCTAACTCTACCCCCTCATCTCCTCGCCTGTGGACTGGCTCCTTGAACGCTGCAGGAGGAATTGGACTAAGCAGCACATGTGAAAAAGACTTGGGTATACTAATAGACCATAGTCTGAACATGAGTCAATAGCATAATGCAGCAGCAAAAAAAAGCCAAATACAATTCTGGCATGTATTAAGAGAAGCATAGAGTCTAGATCACGTGAGCTAATTATCCCCCTCTACTCTTCCTTAGTCAGACCTCATCTGGAATACTGTGCCCATTGTGGGCACCCAGAATTTAAAAAAAAAGAAAAACAGGAGCAAGTTCAGAGAAGAGTAACCAAAATGGTGAGTGGTCTGAAAATCATGTCCTATGAGGAACAGTTAAAGGATCTGGGAATGTTTAGCTTGCAAAACAAAAAGCTAAGAGGAGACGTAATAGCTGTCTACAAATATCTGAAGGGCTGTCACAGTGCAGAGGGATCAGCCCTATTCTCATTTGCACAAGGAAAGACTAGAAGCAATGGGATGAAACCGAAAGGGAGGAGACACAGATTAGATATTAGTAAAAGCTTTCTAACAGTGAGGGTGATCAATAAGTGAAACAGGTTACCACGGGAGGTGGTGAGTTCTCCTTCAATGGAAATCTTCAAACAGAGGCTGGACAAATATCTGTCTGGGATGATTTAGTGATCCTGCATTGAGCAGGGGGTTGGATCCAATGACCCTGGAGGTCCTTTCCAACTCTACCATTCCATAATTCTATGACTCATCGGGCCATGACACGTTGCCAGTCTTCTAAGGTTCAGTTAGCAAACTCACAAGCCCAGGTGAGGTGCTGTGTCCAGTGCTTTGTTAAAACAGGCACTCTGATGGGTTTTCTACTCTAGTATTTCTTGGAAGCCAAAGAACACAGCAGTAACCCCCCGCCACCCAGTCAGTGGGTGAAATTTAACAAAAAGAAACTAAGGCCTAGTGCCCAAGGTCGTGACAGGCTCCGCAAAAGGAAATCCGCAGCGGAGTCTGTCACGGCGCCCCCCAGAGACCCCATGCTCACCTCCGGATCCCCTGCCCGATGTCCCGCATCCCTTGCCGGCACGCATGCGCAGTGCAGAACATGACGCGCCGGCATTGTCATATGACACGCCCGCAGTGTCACATGATGCGCCCGCAGCGTCACATGACGCGCTGGCCGTGTCATATGACGCAGGCGTCAGTGGGCGGGGAAGCATTTTCAGGCGCTACAGAGGAAGATAGCGTGACGGACAGATTCCATTGACTGCAATGGAAGCAGTCCGCATGTACACCTGTGGCAAATAGAACATGCCGCGGGTGATTACGGGTGATTTCACGGGGCAAAATTCGACAATGAAATTCCGCACCGTGAGCATTGCACTATTAGGGTCAATAGAACCTAATAGCTGCAGGGCAACGTCGCGGATTTCCACCACGTGATACGGGGCGGAAATCCACCAGTGGGAATTAGGCCTAATTTGTCAACATATTCTGAAGACTCATTATTCTGTTATCAATGGAGCTGAGTGAGAGATTTTGTTTAAGGGCGGATGAGTTGCTGTTTCCATTGATACCATTTTGGGGTACATACAACTTTTTTGGTCACACATTTTTTCATATTCAGGAAACAAAGTGTCTATAAAACATCAATTCTGGTATTGTTTTTTTTTTTTCCCCCCGCTTCTATGGTATTCACTATGTGGAACAAATAGCCTGAAAATGTTAAAGGGGTTGTCCCGCGAAACAAAGTGGGGGTATACACTTCTGTATGGCCATATTAACGCACTTTGTAATGTACATTGTGCATTAATTATGAGCCATACAGAAGTTATCAGAAGTTATTCACTTACCTGTTCCGTTGCTAGCGTCCTCGTCTCCATGGTGCCGTCTAATTTTCAGCGTCTAATCGCCGGATTAGACGCGCTTGCGCAGTCCGGTCTTCTTCTTTTCTGAATGCAGCCGCTCGTGCCGGAGAGCGGCTCCTTGTAGCTCGGCCCCGTCACGTGCCGATTCCAGCCAATCAGGAGGCTGGAATCGGCAATGGACCGCACAGAAGCCCTGCGGTCCACCGAGGGTGAAGATCCCGGCGGCCATCTTCACCAGGTAAGTAAGAAGTCACCGGAGCGCGGGGATTCAGGTAAACACTCTCAGGTTTTCTTTTTTAACCCCTGCATCGGGTTTGTCTCGCGCCGAACGGGGGGGCTATTGAAAAAAAAAAAAACTCGTTTCGGTGCGGGACAACTCCTTTAATGTTTAGGTCATTATAGATGCAGAGTCCAATTCTGTACTTTTTTTTAGTGTATGTTTTAATTGTTTCCACTAATAAACAACTTGATAAAAAAGATTTTTTTCATCTTGATTTTATTTTTCCTAAAATCTTTGTGTCTTTGCTACTAATAAAGGTTATGGTATTAATTGCACTTGAGTGTTTTTCTATGCAGTGCCCACCTTTTTTTTAAGTGGTTGCGTAGTCCAGGGTTTTAAGGCCATTTAGACATGATTATCTCTCAAAATACGCTCAAAACACATCTTTTGAGCGATAATCATTGCATGTAAATGTGCCCATCTTTCAGTTTTCTGCCGAACAATGGATTTTAGTTCGGCTTAAAATCCGTAGTTCAGCAGAACAGCTGATAAGACAGACCGCACGCTGTGTTCTGCAGGTGAGTGCTGATAACAGCTGATTACATTGTCTCAGCTGTTCTCAGCCATTAGCCCCACTGGCAGAACAAAGAGAATTAATTCAGAGAATAAATTCATTTCCCAGAGGTTCACATGTTACTAATTGATACTAATAGGCATTAGTACCAATTAGTAGATTATGCAAAATGATTTCTGAAAAGCCATTTTTTGAGCGGTTGTCTTCATGTCTAAATGCACCTTTACAAAGTAGGTACCTCAGGACATGGCACAAGCTACTGGACCTTGGAAATATTCTTTACATGTAACCACATATTCTCACTAAGGGCTCAGTCACATGGGCACCAATGTGCCCGTGTTCCTCTACGATAAGACGGCTACACTGAAAGTGCGGACGACTCTCCACACCACCGGAAGAAAGAACACATGACTGGCTCCATTGCCGGTCATATGTTCTTTCTTCCGGCGGTGCAGAGAGTCGTCCGCACTTGCAGTGTGGCTGTCTTCTTCATGCAGTAACACTGGCGCATCGGCACCCATGTGACTGAGCCCTAAGGGTAAATGCAGACGGGCGGAAATTCCGCGGTGAGATTTCCCGCAGAATTTCGGCCACTACTCGCTATCATAGTATTGCATGCATGCGCACAATCCTAGGCAGACAGCTGTGATTTGACTGCGTTAAAAATCTCACACAGTAAACAAATCGCAGCATTTCCTATTTCTGTGCGAGCCTCACAGAGGCCCGCACAGAAATGTCGCTGGTGATGCGCCGGCTCTGCTCAGAAAACCTTTTTAATGTGTTTTAACACTTATCTTTTATGTTTTGCACTAAAGATTAAAGGGGTTTTCAGGGACTTTGTTATTTGTGCCTTTTACTTAAAATTAGCTAACAATATCAGATTGGTGGAGGTCCGACTCCTGGCATCGATCAGCTGACTCAAGGGGCCATGGCACGCGTCCCCTTCATTGTTTACCAGGCAGAGTGCCTGGTGCATTGTAACACATCTTAGTCCTATTCACTTGAATGGCAGAAGGCCGCAGAGAGCTGCAGTACCTGGCACAGCCAGTACCAGATCTACAGAGCTCTGCCTGTTAAACAATGATGAGGCCATAGAAAACCCATTTGAACTCTTAATGACCATCCATGTGCATTTTACAGCGAGTATCCCATGCCAGGGAGAGCAGATGTTCAATTGTCACTTGACAGTCTGGCACTTGCTCAAACAGCAGGAACCAGAGAAACCTCCGATCGTCACTGACTAATCCTTTACAAGCGGCGGTCAATATGACTGCAGCATGTTAAAGGCTGAGAGAGGGAGGGGGTTCCCTCTATTACCCACTGGACCCCCAAGATGCCATCAATTGGTTGCATTTGGTTGTCATACCATCCAACTGCTTGAAGATGGCCTCCAGGTCTGCCATGTACGGTGACCTATGAGGTTCAGCCTGTGGCTGAGCTTCATAGACAATTTAATTTAATATACGGCTATACTAAAAGTATAGCGGTGTATTATAAGCAACATAAAAGGTAGAGATATTGATGTCTGATGGTGGAACAAAGATTAAAAAGTAAAAAAAAATGTAAAAAAATATTAAAGAAAGAATGAAAATAAAAGTGTTAAAACTTCACCTTTCCCCCTTCATTATGTACAAAAAATATATATCTATATCATTACGAATATTTTGTTACCGCGTTTGTAATTAGTTGGTAAATTATTTTACCCACACAAAAAACATGGCAAAAAATAGCTAATTTTGTAAATCTCACCTCACAATAAATTAAATAGAAAGCGATCAAAAAGTCATATGGGTCACCTAATGGTACGGATGAAAATTTGAATTTGTCTCGAAAAAATAAGAAACCTCAAACTACACAGTTGACCAAGAAAAATAAATGTTGGGGGTCTATGAATGCGATGATAAAAAAAACAAAACATTCTTTAAAAAAAAAAAAAAACGTGAGAAAAAAATCAAAATATTTTTTTAAACTTTATAAGTTTGGTATTGCTGGAATCGTACCGACCCGCAGAATTAATTTACATATTGTTTATACTGCATGGTGAACACCGTAAAACAAAAAAAAAAAAGTGTTTTCAGTTTACAAAAGTAGCAAATTATAAAAAAACTGTATAAACTTTGTATCACCAGAATCGTGTTGACCCAAAGAATAATGTCATCACATCATTTATTCTGCACGCTGAATGCCGTGAAAATGAAATTAAAGAAACAATAGTGATTTTTTTTTTCTCAACCCCCCCAACATATTATATCTACTCCAAAATGATGTAATAAAACATACAACTTGTCCCGCAAAAAAACAAGCCCTTTGAAAAATTTTAAAGTAATGGCTCTAGGAATGTCTCAATGAAAAAACTGATAAATTGGTTCGTCCTTGGGACACAAAAAGGGTCCGTGCGTAAGGGGTTAAGTTACATGACAGCCATGGTGGACGTCTCATGGCTTCTGCACCAATACACTGGAACAGACTCCAGTATAATACATGTGAATGGGGTTTTAGAGCCGCACTTAGATATTGTACAAAAATAAAACAACACAAATTTCCGGGTATTGGGGGTTCTGTCAGCAGGTTTTAATATTTGCCTGCAATGAAGGCGCTGCACACAGGTATATTATGTCACCAAACAATGGAAACATTGCAGAAACCTGAAGGGCCGCCATTATAAAACAATGGTGTCTTTGGGTGACTATAAATGAATGCCATGATGGTAAAGGCAGCCTAAGCAGTACATGTATCAGTGCTGTATACGCAGTATGCCCCGATCTGCATGACATCCCTACCATGATGATGTCACAATCCAGACAGCGGTTAACATTCTAGCAGCTGCTTGGCTGGCCACACAGTGTTGTTGGTGGGACGCAGTCGCATCCTGGTGACACTGTGCTCGTACTTTTCAGAGTTTCTCTATAGGATTGAAAACTTTTATTGTGATAAAAGCTCATCTGTTGAAAACTTTTTGAAAGCTCATCAGGTAAGAAGTTTTATTTTTAAGGACCTCAAGCAAAAGGTGGTGTAATTGCTGATACCAAGCTATCAGGTCATTTGTATCATAGTCCAAATATGGGGCGCAAAGTTCAACTTGACGCTTAGGCCGGGTTTACACGGTCATATTTGCATTATGTATAATGCGTGAAAACCAGCACACATGACAAGCAGTGAACAGAATGCGTTGATTTCAATGGGTTTGTTCACATGTGTGTATTTTGCACACACATGTTGGTCGCACAAACAAATATCTGACATGTCCTATTTTCTGCGCAGTGCAAGAGCTCAATGGGCTTGCATAAATGCGCCAGACATACTCAGGTAACCTGCAAGTTTGAGGCACATATCCGCACATCAATGTTATGGAGCCTCGCCTTCCGATCATGCGTCATATTGACCCAACACACACGTAGGACATAAATGTACCTCCTGGGGCGCGAAGGGGATAAGGAGCACTGGGGCTACTGGGGATGATACTGGGGGCTACTGGATGTGTCCGGGGGTCTGTGTTCAGTAAGTGATCCACTTTCTCTCTTCTCTTTCCAGAGCTTTCTTTACCTCCGCTCCCCCTTAGGGGGCGAGGGGACGGATTGTCCTCCTCCAGTTTGGAAGAGACCTAACTGTTCTGCATATTGAGGTAAGACCACCATCATCTTCTATACAATCTGCACTGCTTGCTTGGAAAATTCCCATTTTTTCTATCTTGTAATTAATACCAGTTCCTGAGTGGACAAGTAATATTTTCATTTGCTGCCACATCAACATTAGCCGGGGACCAGATTTCAGCTCTGTTTTTGTCCATAATACATGGGTCAGGAAGGGTATCATATAGTGAAGAGACTTATAAGGCCATGCATGCTCCTCTGGGAAATATGCAAATATGGAAGATGGAACAATACCTCTGCATCGCCCCCTATTGGAAGGCAGCATTCCTGCAAGTCAATGTAGACTTTTTAGACAAGCCTTATAATAATGACTGGGAATTGTAAACTAAGCCAGAATACCATACACAGACAGCTGCTTCTGGGTTTTTGACCTGCTGCACATTAATGAGGGGCAAAAACTATGAAACAGCTGTCTGGGTGATGGTGAAATCACTGAAGAGTACAAGAGGGTCCGGGGGCCTTTTTTAAAGCAATACAATATTAGATGTTATAGCCACTAATTACTCCAGAAGGGTCAGTGATCCAGGGATTATTCCGATTGCCAGACTAGAGTCAGCAAGAAATTTTTCCACTTGAATGGGGAAAATTGTTTTTTATCTCATTTTTTTGCCTTTCTTTGGACAAACCTTAGTGATGTAATGTAATAAGTGGTCAACGTATAGCTGTTATTTGTGCACCAGCCCGTATGCTATAGTTAATTAGGCACTGAATGATATGGTTATATGGACATATTTATATGCCCTATAAGCCAGGACGGGGATTATTGCCTCATTAAAACCCTATGTTTTTTGGGACTAACATGGAAAGAAATCTTTTCTTCTTTAGCAGAAACATGCCTGCCAAGGACGGCAGAAGAAGTGAGCAGCCCGGTCTGCCATACTACCCCCATAAACTGCGTGTGGGCGAGTACTATATTGGCAGAACCATAAACCAAGGTTCTTTTGGAAAGGTTGCTGAAGGCCTGCATTTTCCAACCGGCCACAAGGTAGAGTTTTCATTTATTATAAGAAGAATATTGTAGGTGATGAATGATGCTACATTACATTACAACCAACGACACAGACCAATACCCACACCGGTATAGCAGAGCTGAACTGTTTTAATGTAGAAGAGCTGTTAATCATGCGCCAGTGTGCCAGCATGTGCCATCATATTGCTAGATGGTATCTCTGAGGTTCATAGGACGGCATGTAAACCCTCTCAGTTACCTGAGGGATCAAGGTGAAGAACAGAATTGCTATAATGATGAATTCACCTCTGCTATATCTTAGTATAGTGAATATTCAAGGTTTGGGGTCATTTCCGTTTGCTAACTGCACATCATGTATCCTGTCTGTAATATAGGTCGCCGTAAAAATCATAAACAAGGCCAAATCCCTAAAGACTCCCACCTCAATAAAGAACCTGCAGAGGGAAATAAGACTCCAAAAGATGATCAAGCACCAAAACATTGTGCCCTTGTATGAAGCCTATGAGACCGGCAGTTCATACTACCTAGTGATGGAGCTCTGCGAGGGCGGTGACCTATTGGACCAACTTATTGCAAAAAAGAAGATCGAAGAACATCAAGCCAAACCGTACATCAGGCAAATTATAACAGCAGTAGAACATCTACATAAAAAGGGGATTGTGCACAGGTAAACAATCTTCATGCACTGTATATTCCATATATTCACATTCTATATACATTGCATTACTTATTGTGCTCTGATCCTGAATTCTACGATTCTAGCATTACATTTCTGGAGGCTTCAGAGCTGAAACCTCCTGTCATTTTTCACTAAGTCAATGTTCTTACAAAGCTTCCTCCAGTGATTGACATTTTGGAAAGTGGCGTTACTGCAATAATCTGGTGTGTGAGGCATAACCGCCTCACTGCATTATACAGGGGCTCAGCTAAGCTGTTATGGAGGAGTCCGCCACCAAGCTTCTTGACGGTTTCCAACAAAAACCAGCAGAATTGTGACTGCGGCTCTGGGTTGTAACATTCAGGACCGGGGCCGGATACATAATGCAATGCAGTTACTTCATGGCGGCTCAGAAATGCCATACATATAATAAAGTAATGGTTTCTCCACACGACCATATTTGTGCACGCAAAAACAGAGAATAGAACCCATTGATTTTATTGGGTATGTTCTCAGGAGTGCGTTTTTCACACTTGTTAAAAAGTAGGACCTGCTACTATTTCTATTTTCCTGCGTTTTGCACAACAAAGGTCCTATAGAGGTCTACATGAGGTGCGCAAATACACAAGGGGAAGGGCGAAACACTGCATAAAAGGGAAAAAACACATCTGGAGCTCATTAGGCTAATTAGCCATTTAATCCACAGATAGGGTGTGTCGTGGGTGAAATGGCTCTGCATGCCCAAAAAGTTCAGCACTTGCCTCGTTCATGTGCTGCAGTGAGCGGTTTTGCATACACTCATGTGAAGCCCCCCTAAACATGATTTCCATTACCTTCTACTTAGCTTGTAATTTATTATTACTGAACTGATTGATCATTTCCTTTGTTATTTATAGAGATATCAAATTAGAAAACATCCTACTGGATGAAGATAACAACATAAAACTCGTGGGTAAGTAACTTTCCTGCTGATGCCCCGCACAGCGCCTTCCATGAATGCTTCAGTGATGACTCCTCAGCATAGAAAGAGCAGAAGTGTAAATAAATGAGATACAATTCCTACTAGACTTGTGTAGGATATGAATCCATATAGAAATATGAGTCACTTCTTAGGACTATTTTTATGATTTTACAGATTTTGGCCTTAGCAACACCATCGGCTATTATGGATCATGCCCCCAGCCATTGAGAACGCAGTGTGGCACAAGAGCCTATGCGGCACCTGAGTTACTTGCGGGCAAGCCGTATGATTCAAAAGTTGACGTCTGGTCAATGTAAGTAGACTTAGCTGGTTTTATAAGGAGTCCTCAGGCCCCGCTGGCTTCTCCCCGCCCAGATCACCCAGACGGACATGTCTCTTTCTATATACAAACAAGGAGAGACCTGTCAGAGTAGACAATCTGGGCAAGAAGAAGCCAGTGCCGTTCGCTGGCAGGAGAAACTAGATGATGGATTCTAGTAAAAGCTTCCATTTAGCACAATTGTACAAATACAACAATATGGATAATTTCTAACTTACCGCTTTGATTTGTACTCTCTATTTCAGTGGAGTCACCATCTACGCCATGCTGACCGGCAACTTCCCATATACATCAGAGCTGGACAACGGAAGCAACATACTGAACCAACTGAAAGAAAAACCAATAGCATTTCCATCAGACCTTTCTAAAGGTAACACTCAGTGTATGACGGGGGGCTGTTACCATCACACATGGGACATAAAGCATTGCCTCCAGAACTTGTCTCTGTAGTGTCTAGAACAAGAATATATACACGGATTTATTTTGTAAATGTCATTTTAAATTAGGAGCCGTAAACTTCATGAAAAAACTCCTGCAGCCGGACCCCAGAAAAAGACCATCTCTGAAGACGCTCCTCAAAAACAAGTGGTTAAATGATAAGAGCTCCATCTAGCTAAAGGTAATCATTTGTTTCTGTTGTTTTTATATCTTTACCATATTTTGCAGCTATGCAGATATTGTCATCGCTCCCATCTCTCCCTTTCTCTTTTCTCCATCTCAGCGCTTACTCATGCAAATGTATATCGGACGCGTTTTCTTGACTGGCCAATACATGCGACCATCTGATGCATTGAATTCCAAGGCATCAGTTCAGATGGACGATTTTCCAGTGCATAAAACGGCCGTCCCAAAAAGATAGCGCAAATGGTGCGCATTCCGGCCGGCCATTTTTATGCCAGGCAAAAAAGATGGTTCTGGAACTATCTTCCAGCCGGAATAAAGCAGCTAGTCCCATAGACTTCTATGGGAGCCTATGGGAGCTGTCGAAAAAAGGGAGGTGAGAGGGATTTTATCAGAGGCTCTGCTAAATTTCCTCCCCCTTCCCTCCCCCTCTCCGTCCCATGGCGGCATCCAGCAAGGGGAGGGGACAGGAGATTAGCACACCCCCTCCCTTTGCAACAGCTGGCGAGGGGCGGAGAGGGGGCAGGAGTTTAACATACTTGTACAAACTTGAACTTGTGGTTTGCTGTTTTCATTTGGATAACGACTGATAAAAATTTTTAAAGTCTTTTAGCAAAAGCAAATCTACTCATGTGCCACATGATTAATTGTGAAGAGCTCTGAATTCACATGGGCGAGAGCGTGTTCCACCCTACCTTCTTGGACACGAGTCGCATCGCACAACACCCGGACACCCGCGTTGTCTGTGTGCCGAGCAGGAGACGCACATCTGCATGAGAGTAGAACATGCTGTGATTTTTCCGTCTTACACCATCGCTGTGAGAGAAAAGTCGCCCATCTAAATTCACCGCTCACGAATAACGGGTTGTATTTTCAAGGAAGTTTTGTGCATATCACAATGCACAAAACTCGCACGATTTTCTCACTCTGGGAGTACTTTCACGTGGGTATGTCGTTTATAAGGGTGGCTCATTATAATGTTATTGTGATGATATAACAGATCGCTTTGTTACTCGCATCCACTCAGGTATTCTCATGTTTCATTATTCTTCTAGGGCCCAGTCTACACCTGAAACCAGCCTGATGCCCCTGAGAGAAAAACCGAGTCTTCATGAAAAAGAAAACACCTTAAAATTTCATTCTAATTCCTACCTTCCCTTTACCCTTCTTCCTTTTCTTACCCTTTCCCCCTTTTACCATTGATATCAGAGGCATATTTTGAAGCTTCTGGGCCCCAATACAAAATCTGTACCAGGGCCCCCAAATATAATGCTTTATTTATAGTACGGGGCTCCCCATATGGAAAAGAGTGGCCTTATGGGACCCCTAAGGCTCCTGGGCCCAGGAGCAAGCACATCCCCTGCATCCTCTATGGTTACGCCACTGATTGATATCCCTCCCTCTCTTTGCTTTTTTACCCCAGCCTTCTTTGTCCTATTGTACTCCTCCTTCCCTATATTTAATTAAAAAAATTTAAAAACTAATAAAATAATTCTCCTACTTAAAACAAATCCTTAGTTTGTGTTTCTTCCAATCTTTCTGTTCTCCGTCTGATGAGTTTAGGGTGTCTTTACACAGGACAACTTTCTTTCAAAAAATTTCTCTAAAGAGCGAATGTAAGCGATGATTGCTCCGTGTAAACATGGCCACCAGCAGGATGATGAGAATTGGTTCACTAGTCACTTGGTTTAAGCTCACCTAAAAGTAGTCCCTGATTGGTTAAAGGGGTTGTCCCGCGCCGAAACGTTTTTTGTTTTTTTGTAACCCCCCCCCCCGTTCGGCGCGAGACAACCCCGATGCAGGGGTTAAAAAAACAAACCGGGTAGTACTTACCCGAATCCCGGCGGTCCGGCGTCTTCATACTCACCTGCTGAAGATGGCCGCCGGGATCCTCTCTCTCTGTGGACCGCAGGGCTTCTGTGCGGTCCATTGCCGATTCCAGCCTCCTGATTGGCTGGAATCGGCACGTGACGGGGCGGAGCTACACAGAGCCGACATTCTGCACGAGTGGCCCCATTGAAGACAGCAGAGCACCCGGACTGCGCAAGCGCGGCTAATTTGGCCATTAGACGGCGAAAATTAGTCGGCTCCATGGGAACGAGGACGCTAGCAACGGAGCAGGTAAGTGAAAAACTTCTTATAACTTCTGTATGGCTCATAATTAATGCACAATGTACATTACAAAGTGCATTAATATGGCCATACAGAAGTGTATAGACCCACTTGCTGCCGCGGGACAACCCCTTTAATTATCATCTGGTATAAACAGGTAATCATTTGTCTTCGAACAACGAGCCAATAATTTTGCAGAGAAGCGCTTCAGCACCCGCAAAAATGAACAAATCAAGAACATTGGTTCTGTGTAAAATGCAAAAACAATATTTATTCATATGCTAACAAGTCACTCAAGCGACTATTCCAAGTGACTATTAGAATGACAGTTGACCCATGTAAAGGCATCCTTGGAGCCCAATCAGTAGCAGGTTGCAGAGCAGGGTAGGGTGGTAGATATGGAGAAGATATAGGGAAGTGCAGCACTGTGGAGAGCATTATGGTTGAGAATGAGGAGTTTATATTGTAATCTACAGTGGACGGCAACCAGTACAATGACTGGCACAGGGTGGAGGAGTCCGTACAGTGATTGGTACAGAGTGGAGACATCAGTACAGTGCGTGGCACAGGGTTGAAGTGTCATTACAGTGACTGGCACAGGATGGAGGCATCAGTACATTGACTGGCACAGGTTGAAGCACATTAAATGGGTTTTGGTATTTAAAAAAAATAAAAATAAAACATCAATACTTACCTATTTCTCCCCAGACCATCTTCTTACAGCATCTTCTACAGTCCCCGGGTCACCCCACCGCAAACCGTCCAGATTTTCTTCTTGTTATGATGTGTCCATTGCCAGCATTCTTCTTCCTGCCGGCTAATGTTCGCTACATGAGTAGTAACGTAACGTTAACTACCTAGCAGGGAATGCCGAGCTATTGCAGAGACTGCGCATGTGCTCTGTCTCTCTGCAATAGTATATAAACTCTGCGGCGAGACAGCAAAGAATCGGTTAGACAAATAGAGAGCAAATACCCAATGCTATTTCTGGAGGAAAAAAACCCTGCACCCCGACACCTGAACCTCATCCCAGCTGCGACACATGGTGGAGAGGGCATCATGGTTTGGGGCTGCTTTGCTGCCTCGGGGCTTGGACTCTTAAAGGGGTTGTCCGGCCATAAAGAAATCATGGCATCCCTTCTGTTTGCCCAATGCAATGCACTTTGTAATATACATTGCGCACTGTAAATTAGGCAAACAGAAGTTATTCACTTACCTTTAGGGGTGCCCCCCCTGTGTTGCTTCTCCTGTTGTCCATGGATACGACAAGTCTTCTCCTCTTCTTGTCGGGCTGGCTCCAGGTCTTGACTGGACTGGGACGAGCTTCTTCTGCTCCACACATGCTCAGTAGAAGTTCTTCTGCCAGGATCGTGCGCTGCTTCAGGAAGCTCTGGGATGCACAGCCGCTAGATTATCAGCTGAGGTAAGAATCTGAGGGGAGGAGGGGGAGTGGTCTCAGGGGGTGTGTGTGGGTGCGAGCTGTCAGTAGTCGCGAAGGGGAAGGGGGTGCGAGCTGTCAGTAGTCGCGGGGGGGGGGGGTGCGGGTGCGAGCTGTCAGTAGTCGCCTGGGGGAGTGGTGCGAGTGCGAGCTGTCAGGAGTCGCTGCGGGGGGGGGGGGGGGGAGTGCAGGAGCAAGCTGTCAGTAGTCGCGTGGGGGGGGTGAAGATGCGAGCAGTCAGTAGTCGCAACAGGGCGGGGGTGCGAGCTGTCAGTAGTCGTGGGGGAGGTGCGAGTTGTCAGTAGTTGCAGGGGGGTTGCAGGTGCAAGCTGTAAGTAGTTGCTGGGGGGGTGCGAACTGTCAGTAGTCGGGGGGGTGGGTGCGAGTGCTGAACTGTCAGTAGTAGAGGGGTGCGGGCGCCGAGCTGTCACTAGTCGGGGGGTGCGGGCACCCAGCTGTCACTAGTTGGCGGGGGCGGGGGCGGGTGCTGTCACATAGACTTGTCGCTGTGGAGTGTGCTGTCATATAGACTTGTCGCGCTGGGGTGTGCTGTCACATAGACTTCATGCCGGGGTCGGGGTGCTGTCACATAGACTTGGCATGGTGGGGTGGGCCGTTAGATAGACTTGTCGTGGTGGGATGTGCTTTCACATAGACTTGTCGCGGTGGGATGTGCTGATACATAGACTTGATATGGTGGGGTGTGCTGTTACATAGACTTGTCGCTGTGGAGTGTCCTGTTACATAGACTTGTCACGGTGGGGTGTGCTGTCACATAGACTTGTCGTAATTGAGTGTGCTGTCACATAGACTTGTCGCGGTGGGATGTGCTGTCACATAGACTTGTCGCGGTGGGGTGTGCTGTTACATAGACTAGACATGGTTGGTGTGCTGTTACATTGACTTAAGAAAGAATTGAGATAGGGAACAGCACTTCCGATACAAGTCCAAATTGCACTTGCAGGCCTTATGAGGTGCACGATCCACAGCAATGGTCCGGACCCAAAGACCAGAAATAGCAGGACATCCGTGTGGGTTATGTTGAATCAGCACTCCAAGGTTTTTTTAGAAGGTAAAAAACGGTTTATTCCTCAATGGTAAAACATAGCTGCAATGTTTCGATCCTTGCAAACCCTGGATCTTTGTCAAGCATAAAGCAGCATACCACCCCCCATACTTAAATATCTCAACATGTATAACATAGAACCAATCACAAGTCATGGAGTTGGTATATACCCACCCCTCCAGGGTGGTCATAGGGCCAGAGGTATGCAGCACAGCTGAACAACATGAATCGCATAATGAGCATCTAGCAGTCATAACAGGTGATAGCACATTCAGAGACAAGACCTATTGTGACGCTATGGACGTATGGGTGGTTATGTGCCACTATCGGTCTATGCTGATGCTCGAAGTTCACTTTAGGAAGCTTGGATTGCAGCAGATGAGAGGAGATCACTATTCAGTGCTGAGTGCTGGCTTTGAGAGTGAGGGCTCCCACCCACTGGCGATATTTTCTTTCTTGCGCTGCGAGAGCACAAGAAAAATGTCCCATCGCAGCGCAAGCTCGCATCGCTAAGATATAGCTATTCATGAATGAATAGCCAAGGGCTGTGTGATTGGCTGAGCGCTCAGCCAATAGCTAAGCAGTAGCTGCTATTGGCTGAGCCCTCAGCCAATCTGTACAGCCCTTTCAGGAGGTGGGGATTTTTAAATCCCCGACTGCTGAAAGAGCTAAGTAGCAGTGCCGGGGAGCCAGCAGGAGGACGCGGCTGAGAGCAGGAGAGGTGAGTATAATTAAAAAAAAAAATGTTCACACTTATTAATGATTATTAGGGAAGGGCTTATATTTCAAGCCCTTCCCCGATAATCATTCCACGGGGCATGCCAAAGCAGTGCTTTCAATGGGATTGGCAGCTGTGCCAATCCCATTGAAAGCAATGGAATAGAATACCGGGGTCTTCTGCCACAGCTGTCACAGCTGTGGCAGAAGTCCCTGGAATTCTCCATGTCTTTTCAATGGGGCTAGCGCTGCTGCCGCTGGCCCCATTGAAAGGACTGGCGATATGTTGGCTTGATGCCGATATCCCGGTGTCATGCCGATTTTTTTCTCGCACTGCGATGCGAGACTTTAACTTTAGAATTGCATCGCAGTGGAGAAAATATCACCAGTGGGTGGGAGCCCTGAGTGTTGACTGGTAGAGAGGTGGAAGAGAGAGGAAAGGAGTTTGGGCCAGGAGCGGAGTCACGGAAATAACAGACTGTGGGCCGGATATTTATCCTGTGATTTCCTGTACCTGTTGAACTGTTCTGTTCGGATTTACAAGTAAAGTAACACTGCCATCCATTCTTGGCTTTGTTTCAAACTACCCCCTGTGCGTTTGGACTATTATTCCATCATCCGGATTCACCGCAGAGGAAGGAATGTTGGCGTATGCCCATGACAACGAGTTGTAAGTTAAAACCGCACCGCAGTTTCCAGTGACTTCCTCCCTGTAGTAACTTGGACAGGTCCTGTGCTAGCCTTACAGGGGAGGAGATGGTAGGGCCACCGTGACAAGTGACAACTCTATCCCTGCCATCTCCTTGGCTGTGGGCTCACTCCTCGCATGCTGCAATTCCTCTGGGAGCCCTGAACACTTTCTCTCCAGCAGTTTTTTACAAGACCTCTTGTATCTCAATTAGTTTAGTTGTCTTTGTGCAAGAGCGCCCTATAGAAACATATAGCTCCTGCACAATACTTATGCTCTTACCCACAAACTACATCCGTGTTTCTAAAGGCCCATTTATACTGGGCAACTGTCGGCTACGTTCTGCAGGAGCGATTGACATCACCGCTAGTTGTTCGCGCTCCTGCAGAACGTTTAGACAGGTAGATCATCATTGAGAATCGTTCTCTCGTCATTAACTCCTCGCTCAGTGCTTCCCATTCTATGTGTAATAGAATGTGATTTGTGACTTCTGTAAGGTCCTTGAAGGTAATATAGCTGCAACCTCTGAACTACATTTTGGCTGCCCTGGAAGTTTATTGTTTGGGCTTAGTTATCCGGTTAAGTGTACATTATTAGCTGTGAATGCAAAAGCCTTTACAGCTATAAATGTAAGCCTAATAGGAAAACTAACCCCTACCCCTCCATGGCAGGCAAAAAGCATTTAAGAGGGTGCAGCTGTTCCTGGCCTCCGTCAGTGCAGCGTCTGTCTATTGATTTGTACCCGCTATGGCGGCTGTGAGCTGCGTCCCCGTCTGCAGTAGCCCCGGTGACTCACCGAGCGACTTACGGTTTGCCCAACCGGTGCTTCAGTCTCTTCTGCAGCACAGCATGAGTTGCCCCACCGACGCTCATCAGCCCTCACATCGACCGCTGGTTCTGTCTGCAGCCTTCCCCACCTCCTCCCCCCCCCCCCCCCCCCACTGCATCAGGTGGCCCAGCGGCGCTGAGATGTATCGGCTGGTCTGTCCGCTGCCTTCTTCCCCCACTGCATCAGGCGGCCCTGCGCCGCTCTGCAGCACTCCGATCAGCAGAGCAATGCGTCTGTCGGCTGCCATCTCCCGCACAGCATGAGGAGCCTAACGGCAGGCAGTGGGGCACAAGTTTCTCCCCAACAGCATCAGCTGCCGATCGACTAACAGGGCACGAGGGCCAGTAAAGGGGACTGAAGGTGGCACTGTACAGACCTCGGGAACACTCACAGTGGGGCCGCAAAGGGGACATGGTAAGGGGAGATGGGCGGCCACAGACAGCAGTGCTGGCCGCCCATAGGAGCAATTACTGCAGGAGACCTCAGTGCCAGGACCTGTGAGGCTCAGGGAGGGTAGCATGCCGTGCAGCCAATCACTACGAGGGGGCATCACCGACCTGTCAAGCAGCCACAATCTTGTCTCCACCCCTACTTCCTGGTGGTAACAAGATACAATAATACCAGAGTATATTGCATAGCTGCAGCACTGAATGGCTTACTGTCTGGAAATGTATCTTTTGTTTGTTATATGACCTTGTCCCATAAATGTGTTTTCAAGGTGTATGATTGAGGGACAAGGAGTGAAGTTCTGAGTCTGGAGAGCGCTCTGAGTTGTTTTGTGGAGTTCTGTGGTGGTTGTTGGAGTTTTCGTCTGCAGGAGAGGGAAGTCTGGCTGCATGCAGATACTTTCAACCTGCATGTGGTGAAGATGGAAAAGGCTGAGATTTGGCCTTTTCCCTGGGACCAATATCCCCAGGAGTTCCACTGAATGACTGAATTGTTGGAGTCCGCCATGCAGACCTAAAGTCTTCAGGAGTGAGTGAGTGACCGTTAGAGAGTTTGTGCCTTTCTAAGGAGTATTTTTCTAGGAGCGGTGCTACACAGATAACATGGACTGTGGGCCCGGTGTCATCCTGAGTTTGCCTCCCTGTCCTTACCACTCACCGGCAGCTGTATCAGAAGCTTGGTGCTGGGCTCTTGTGCCAGGGGGGGTGTTTGCTCGGATAACAACCTGGTACTTGTTGTAACACCAAGTACCGAAGAAACCTCAGCTTTCCGGTGCTTAACCCCTTTGCAAGTCACAGTCAGTGTGATTGCGGCATCTAAATGGCTGACAGAGGGAGGGGGCTCCCTCTGTCACTTATCGGACCCCTGTGATGTGAACCTGAGGTTCTGATGGGTTGGTGAATATAGCCTCTGGGTCTGCCAGCTGCCAGGTGGCCTACGAAGTTCAGTCTCTTGGCTGAGCTTTATACTGTGTTTCTCCAATAATAAAAAAATATAAGACCTCCCCCCAAAATAAGCCATAGCTAAACTACATGAAAAAAAAACTGTGTATCGGTCCCTTGCATTGGGCTGTGGTGCTGCTGCAGGCTTCTGTGTACCCCTGAACGCCGACAGAGCATTCGCTTTCTGGTAGCGGGGCTTGAGTACCCCGCCTTTAGCAAGCGATTGCTTTAATTGGTTGATCGAGCACCATGTCAGCCAATGAGAAGCAGCACTCAATTAACCAATCACAGCCATTCAATGATGTGATTGAATGGTTAATCGAGTGCTGGCTCTGACTGGCTGACGCGGCATTCGATGATCCAATCAGAGCAATGGTTTGCTGGAGGCGGGGTATTCATGCCCCGCCACCAGGAAGAGAATGTTCTGTCGGCGATCAGGAGTACACAGAGGCCTGCTGCAGTTCAGCGCGAGGGACCCAAATGCTGTCTACTAGGTGAGTATTATAAGCCTTCCCTCAAAATTAAGACACTGTGCCTCTTTTGGGGCAAAAATAATATAAGACAGTGTCTTTTTTCCAGGAAAACACGGTAGCTTTCTAATACACTACTATACTGATGTATTACAGCTTATTAGAAAAACTTATAAAAGATGCTGATAATTAAGTTCCCTTACGATCCACAATTCAGTCAGCCCATAGACAATCATTAGGCATCCGCAGTTAATTGAATACCTGAAAAACGGGAATTTTTTCTTACCGATAATTCCCTTTCTGGAAGACATCATGACAGCATACGCTGGAGGTTGCTCACCTGCTGACCTGAAGGGACAGGAAGAGGCAGAGTATAAAAAGAACCTCCCCTCCACCAACACCAGTGCGTTCCAAATGACCACAGTGACCAGCTATTTAACCAGAAGGTGTGTTTTTATTGACATCACACACCTCAGAAAACAAAGTCAAAGCATACACATTACCTCATGTGATGGACAAACTAGGGTAACCATGTTGGTAAGGGGGGGAAAAAAGCCCATATGCTGTCATGATGTCTTCCAGAAAGGGAATTATCGGTTAGAAAAAATTCCCGTTTTCTCCATGACATCATGACAGCATACGCTGGAGGAATACCAAATAAGTGGCATGGGCTTTTTAGGGAGGGATTACGGCTTGGAGCACCTTCCTACCGAAGGATGCGTCCTGACTATATTTAAAGTCCAGCCTATAATGTTTAATGAAAGTATGGCCTGAAGTCCATGTGGCTGCGTTACAGATTTGCTCAATCGACGCGTGCGCTCTCTCTGCCCAAGAGGATGCCACCGCTCTCGTTGAGTGGGCCTTCAATCCTTCTGGAGGGGGGATGCCCTTGGCCTTGTAAGCCTCCTGGATGGCTCTCCTGAGCCACCTGGCGATCGCATCTTTAGAAGCGCCCTTTCCTTTGGCCTGCCCCTGAAATTGAACGAAAAGTTTGTCAGACTTCCTGAAACTTTCCGCTGCCTCAAGGTACGCTAGTACCGCTCTTTTGACGTCTATATTATGGAGCTTTTGTTCTTTTCCATTTTTGAAATTTTGGCAAAAGGCTGGAATAACTATTGGTTGGCCCTTGTGGAAATCTGACAATACTTTAGGCTGGAAGGACGGGTCTAAAAAAAAAACTATTTTGTCTGGGTGGATAGTCATATATGGGGCCCTTCGTGAGAGGGCCTGGATTTCCCCCACGCGTCTGGCCGACGTAACTGCCACAAGCAGGGCTACCTTGTACGTCAGCCAGGCGATGGATAGATCCGTAATCGGTTCGAATGGGGGGGGGGGAATCGCAGAAGGCCTGAAGGACTATGGTCAGATCCCAGGGTGGTGCCGTGGGCCGTGTGAATGGATGTAATCTGCTCGCCCCTCTAAGAAATCTCCTAATCCACCCGTGCTCCGCCAGCGCGAGATCGAAGAATGCCCCCAAGGCCGCAATTTGGACTTTGAGGGTATTCGGACTCAAACCTTTATCCAGGCCCACCTGGAGAAAATCTAAGATTTTACGAACGTCTGGCTGGTCCAGCTGCTGGATGTCCTGGCCTAACCACTCCGAAAATTTTTTCCAGACTTTGGAGTAGATTTTGTGTGTCGAGGGTTTAAGACTCTCGCTAATGGTGGAAATAACATTAGGGGAAAGACCCTTCCCTAGGAACTTTACCCGCTCAAGCTCCAGGCCGTAAGCCTGAACTTGTGAACTTCCGGGTAAAGAAGAGGGCCCTGCGACAGTAGGTCCGGTCTTGTTGGAAGGTGGAAGGGCTCTCCCACTGACAGGGATCTCAGGAGGGGGAACCACGGTCTTTTGGGCCAATATGGTGCTACAAAAATTACTGTTAGGGTTGACTGCAGTAATTTCCTTAGCAGGAGCGGGATTAGTGGTAGAGGGGGAAAGGCATATGCTAGGTCCCAATCCCAGGGGTGAGAGAGAGCGTCCGTGCCCAAGGACTGTTTCTCTGCGCCTCTGGAAAAGAAAAGCCGGCATTTGGTGTTTGCGCTTGACGCAAAGAGGTCTACTTCTGGTACCCCCCACTTCTCCACAAGAAGGCTGAACACCTCTGGATGGAGTTCCCACTCTCCTGGGTCCACTTTCCTTCTGCTTAAAAAGTCCGCGGCTGAGTTCTCGGCTCCTTTTACATGAAAGGCCGATAGGGACTTTGTTGTGCCTTCCGCCCATTGAAGGATCCGCCCCGCCAGTCGTTGTAGTGGAGGATTCCTGGTGGTACCCTGGTGGCGAATGAGTGATACTGTTGTCATATTGTCTGAGAAGATCCTCACATGCTTCGCCACTAACCGTGTTTGCAGGCTACGCAGGGATTTCCATACCGCTTTAAGCTCCCTAAAGTTCGATGAGCTAGCTTTCTCGTGAACGTCCCAGGCCCCCTGTACATAACCGCCTTCAAAGTGGGTCCCCCACCCTTTGGCGCTGGCATCGGTCGTGATTATTACTGCTGGGTCCAAATTCCAATCGGATGCCTGAGACAGGTTGTCCGACGACACCCACCAACGGAGTGAAGCTCTGGCTTCCGCAGAAATAGGGATTGTCTGATCAAGCGAAGCCTGCAACTTGTCCCAATTCTGGAGAATTAGTGACTGGAGTCCGCGACTATGGAACTGGGCCCAGGGGACCACGCCGATGCACGAAGTCATTAGTCCCAGGATCCGCATTGCGTCTCTTATCGTTACCCTATGTTTTTTATAGAGGTTGGAACATTCCTCTATGATAAGATGTTTTCTTAGGGGAGGAAGGGACGAATTTTGTAGACTGGAATCCAGGATGACACCCAGGAATTTCTTCCTGGTTTCTGGCTCCATGTTGGATTTTGACTCGTTAATAATCCAGCCAAGCTCCTTAAATAATTGCAATGTGGACTCCAAGTGTGATCTCAGAGTGGACGGGGAATCTGCCATCAATAGGAAGTCGTCCAAGTAGGGGATGATCATGACACCCTGATTTCGTAAGAAGGCCACCATTTCTATCACGACCTTGGAAAAAATTCGCGGAGCCGAGGAGATTCCAAATGGGAGGCAGACGAACTGAAAGTGGCAGATTTCCCCCTCCACCCTCAGCGCAAACCTCAGGAACTTTTGTGAGTTGGCGTAAATAGGGATGTGAAAATAGGCATCCTTAAGGTCTATTGTAGCCATTACGTTATCTCTGGCAATTAGAGGAGTTGCAGTTCTAATGGTTTCCATTTTGAATTTCGTATATTCAATGAATCTATTCAGTTGTTTGAGATTGATAATGGTGCGGTGGGAGCCATCTGGTTTGGGAACCAGAAAGAGGGGGGAATAGAAACCTTTTCCCTGTTCCTTCTTGGGGACCAGGATAACCGCGCCGAGACCCTGCAGGTTCCGTACGCCCTCCAACAGAGCCTGTTCTAGGCCTGGAGACTGGGTTGGGGTTATCATAAATCTGTCCAGGGGGCGGGATAGTAGCTCGATCCTGTACCCCTCCGCCACTAGGTGCAGTACCCACTCGTTAGTTGTAATACTACACCAGCTATTGGAACAGCGAGCCAGTATACCCCCTACCGGGCCCGAAAGTATGGGCTGAGGGACAAAAGTTAAAGTCTTACCCCTTCCGCCCTTCGGATAAGACCATCTTCCGGCCTTCCCCTTCCCGGCGTACGTGGACGAGGGATGAGGAGTGAAGGGTCTCTTGGGTGGTCTGGTGGCAGGCAGTCCGTGACTCTTGTCAGCTGCTTTCTCCAGCAGACGATCCAGGTCTGGTCCAAATATGCGCCCGCCCCGGAACGGTAGGGTACATAGCCTATTTTTGGAAGCTGAGTCCCCCGACCACTCTTTTACCCACACTGCCCTTCTGGCGGTGTTCGATAGTGCTGCCATGCGGGCTCCGAAGCGGACTGTTTCCATTGAAGCATCCGCCAGAAACCCTGTTGCCATCCGTAGCAGAGGGATGCCACTTGCGAACTCCTCCCTAGGGGCTTTTTGGTCGACTAGGGCTGCGAATTGGTCCAACCAGATTGCCATGCAACGAGCCACGGAAGTGGCCGCGATGTTGGATTTCATGATCAGACCGGAGGTAGACCAGGCTTTACGCATGGTTGTGTCCACCTTATGGTCCAACGGGTCCTTTAAGTGGGACGTATCCTCAAAGAGTAATCCGGACTTTCTGGATACCATGGCAATTGCCGCATCGACTTTTGGTATCTCGTCCAAAAAGGACACCTCATCTCCCGGAAATAAAAGGCATTCTTTGAATTCCCTAGGGATTAGTGGAGCCTGATCCACGCTCTCCCACTCATTTAGAATCAGCTGCTTGAACGTGGCGTTTACGGGGAATGAAGATTTCCGTTGCGGGAGTAACCCCGCGAACATATCCTCCTGGACTGTGCGGGGTTGCTGCACGTCTTCCTCCACCTGCATGGTTCTGCGTACAGCTTTTAGCAGTTGATCCATGTCTGAGGTAGAAAAAAGATATTTTTTGTCCTCCTGCGTCACTTCCCCGTCAAAATCCATATTTTCCGCTATGTCGGAGTCGGACTCAGACACCGCCGGAACCGACCTGCGTGTAACCCCGGAAGGCCCAGGTTGGAGGTCCGAGAGGGAGGACTGCACTTCTTCCCGGACGACTGACCGAATTTCGGCCATAAGGGAAGTTTTTTCCTCCTGCATAACTTTTGCGGAACAGGTAGCACATAACGTTTTTGTGCAGGAGTCGTCGAGTTTGGTTAGACATACTGGACATTTTTTACTCCTTCGTCTAGCCTCCCTCGGTTTTTGAGTATCCCTGTCCTGTAAGACAAGGGAAACTCTGTTAGTCGGGAAGTGTATGTAGTGCAGGTGTAGGTTGGTCCACCGGACCACTTACAGTTTGGAGGGTCTCTGGGTCCTCTCTGGCCGACATCTTGCGTCTTGCAGGAACGCTTCCTGTACTTAGGATCGTTCCTTGGCGTGGAGAAACACCACCAGCTGATGCAGGGGCAGCAGATTTTTAAATTCGGCACCGGCCGCGCCAGGCCACGCCCATTCGCAGGCCACGCCCCCTTTGCGGAGCGTCTGATGTCATCGTGCTGTATTCCGCCGAGACCACGCCCCCTGGAGCGCTCCTGTCGGCCCTGGACCCGGAGATGGCGGCCGCCGCCTGAAATGACGGCCGCAGTGGTGCCGGCAGCCCGTACTTGGACCCCGGCCCACGCAGTCCCCGGAAAGCGCCCAGATGGGGTCCTTCCCACTGGGGTTGCCGGGGCTGCCAGAAGAAAAACGCCGCCGCTTCGCCGGTAAGTCCTCCTCCGGCATGGGACAGCGTCGCTGGAGCTCTGCCGTTGCTGTCCTGAAGGGACAGGAAAAACACTGGTGTTGGTGGAGGGGAGGTTCTTTTTATACTCTGCCTCTTCCTGTCCCTTCAGGTCAGCAGGTGAGCAACCTCCAGCGTATGCTGTCATGATGTCATGGGGAAATGTCATTTTTCCGATTTGCGGATTGCATGAGCTTGAAAAAAATCACAGCATGCTCCATTTTCTGCGGATTCCCACAGCGCTCAGCCAATCACAGTCAGCGCTCACCTGTCAATCAATGATGGCTGGGTGTTGCCCCTGATTGGTTATGGCGCTCAGTTAATCGGGGCAGCGCTTTCTGGAGGTGGGGATTTTTCAATCCCTGGCCTCCAGAAGACAGAAGACATCTGCAGGGCCAGAGAAAAGAGCCGGACGGCTCTTCTAGATGAGTTAATATTTTTTTTACTTTTCTTTACAGCTAAAGAGGATTTTCAGGAAAGGGCTTATATTTCATGCCTTTCCCCGAAAATCATTGCTGCGGTGCTTTGCTGCAACCCATGGCTTTCAATGGGGCTGCAGCAGCGCTAGCCCCATTGAAAGCAATGGATGGCATCGCGGACCTCTATCACAGCTGTGACAGCTATGGCAGAGGATTCCTTCATCCCCGCCAGCCCCACTAAAAACAACGGGCGATAATGCTGCTTTTTCTTAGCGCTGTGAGTATGCAGTGAAGGCATCACAAATGACAATGAAACCATTGAAGATCATTGGTTTCATTTTCATGCGTTTTCACTCACTCTCGCAACGCAAAATAGCCTATCACCTGTGTGAAGCTGGCCTGAGTTGTATGCAATCATGTGGGCTGCAGCTGTCATTCAATACCTGCAAATCACTCAGTAGCGCTACAAGACCTTTCAGTGTAGCTGTAGGACCCATTCGGACATTTGCAAGCCGTATGCTGTCTGTCTACACAGTCCCATAATAAGCTATGAGGCTCTTAAAACAACTGATTCTTCACATGGACTGCACACAGCCGTGCTAATTCAACCTTCTAATTGATGGTGACAGCTAAGGACAGTTCTGATAATCATGCAATTCCTTTATGTAAAAAATGTGTCTTGGCATCCCCTTAGCTTGTTTTTGCAAAAAAATGAAAATCAAGATTAAAATCAAAAATTGTCCTTAAGTTTGAAAAAAATATGAAATTGCAATTTTTGACCTATCGCCGAGCCCTTGCACAAAGTGTAAAAATTATCATGCTGCACATAGAAGCAGTTTATTGTGTTTTTATGTTTAGGAAGCAGAAATATTCGATCCCACCTGCTTGCATTAGCCCCACCAGCTGCCAATTTGAACACACCTACAACAGTTTTCCAATTTTTCCAGATTCACTTAAAGGGCAGCTTCATACAAGTGCATGTGGTTTTGCAAGTGTAACCTTATTTGGGGGTGGGTATATATAGTGACCCTTCCCAACAGGCTCTGGCGCAAACCCGTATGGCACACGGAGACCTGGTACCTTTGATAATTGAAAGAATGGATGTGACAGTGAGCTTTCTCTAGTCAGTGTCTCCATTCAGGATTGAGCTTTAGTGCTCTTGCACACAAATGTAGCGATTTTCGGTCGACTGTATCTATATATCCACAAATGGTCAATCATAGTTGCTAAGGAATTAGCAATCACCAAACAACAATACATAAAGCCTAGACCAGTGGTTCCAAAACTTTTTCAGCAATGGAGCACTTGATGTTTCCTTCACTCAGCTAACCCCAGGACTAGACTGGCTAACCCCACTCCCTACTTTTTATACCTTAACTCCCATCCAATCCTGAGTCAGGGGAAAGCTAACTATCCAATCCCTGCACTAGCTAGGGGTGATTGACAGGGGTGAGAGTAGTTAAGGGTGAGTTCTGCCAAGTCATGCGGGATTTGCTTGTATGAAAACACACAAATTTAACACATTATTGAGCACTTAAAGTGGTATACACACATTTAACATATTTAAAGACATATAATTTACATTACGTGGCTTTAACAATGCTGTGGGACCCCAACTCTAGGATACTACACGATGTGACCTGCATGAAAATGCGTCGCCCGTGTGAAAGAAGCCTACATGTGGATTTTGATGTAAATTGCCAGCCGAATTAAGCCACTTTCAAATCCATGCTAAACTTTAAAGGGGTTGTTTAGGATTAGAGAAAGGACCGTTTCTCTTGTCTATGGCTGTGTCTGGTATTAGAGGAGTTGTGTGATACAGAGTCTTTAGCAAAGCGGATCCTCGCCTGCATAATATACACTCATTGTCAAAAAAAAAAGCGCCTAGAATTGTACCTAATGCTGAGGCTACGAGAAGATATAGCTAAAGGAGATGAACAGGTGGAATCTCTGTGGGTAGAAATACAGGGAGAAAAAAATAACAAAATTCTGTTAGGGGGTTTCTATAGGCCACCAAAAGCAACAGAAGAAACTTAAAGGGGTTGTCCGGAGGCAGAAGTGAATTTTTTTTTTTGCCCAGTCCCCCTTCTAAAGCAAACATTACTATGCACAAGTTTAAATGGCTTTTAATGATGGTTTCTACTCACCGTTCCAGCGTTTCAGCAACTTATAAAATTTCTTCCAAGGTGCACCGGGGTTTTCTCCCATGGTGCACCGCGCTTGATGGAGCCCGACGTGCGCGCTCCCGAGACGCCGGTCACGTGATTCACTCGATGACGTCATCGCGGGAGGCGGGGAACTCTACTGCTTGTAATGCCTATTCCAGCCACCCCATTGGTTGGACGGCACGACGAGCAGTAGGTAGGTGGAGTGATTTGAGAGACCGTGCAAGGGAGGATTCAGCCACCACATGTTTCTCACTGACATTTTCCATAAAGAAGCCTAGGTAAGAGCACCCGACCCACTCCCTGCAGCAAATAAACCCCTCCATCGAGCCCTCTATGTAGTCCCCATTTATGCACTGTCTCAGCACCTCCTATATACTGCCTATATACTGAAAATAATCTGCCTGCAACCTGCCTACTTACTGCTTGTAATCTGTCTGTAATCCATCCAACAATCTGCATACAATCTGCCTACAATGTGCCTGTCATCTGTCTGCAATCTGTCTGCAATGTGCCTATAATCTGCCTGCAATCCGCCTTTAATCCCTCAAACGATCGGCATACAATCTTGATACAATCTGCCTCATTACTGCTTGTAATCTGTCTGTAATCCATCCTACACTCTGTCTACAATCTGCATACAATCTGCCCACTTACTGCTTGTAATCTGTCTGTAATCCATCCTACAATCTGCATACAATCTGCATACAATCTGCCTACTTACTGCTTGTATTCTGTCTGTAATTCATCCTACAATCTGCCTACAATCTGCCTATTTACTGCGTGTAATCTGTCTGTAATCCATCCTACAATCTGCCTGCTATCTGCCTGCAATCTGCCTACTTACTGCTTGTAATCTGTCTACAATCTGCATACAATCTGTATACAATCTGCCTACTTACTGCTTGTAATCTGTCTGTAATCCTTCCTACAATCTGCATACAATCTGCCTACTTACTGCTTGTAATCTGTCTGTAATCCACCCTACAATGTGCCTACAATCTGACTGCAATCTGCCTACTTACTGCTTGTAATCTGTCTGTAATCCATCCTACAATCTGCCTACAATCTGCATACAATCTGCCTGCAATCTGCCTCCTTACTGCTTGTAATCTGTCTAAAATCTGAATACAATCTGCATACAATTTGCCTGCAATGTGCCTGTAATCTGTCAAACGATCTGCATACAATCTGCCTACTTACTGCTTGTAATCTGTCTGTAATCCATCCTACAATCTGCATACAATCTGCCTACTTACTGCTTGTAATCTGTCTACAATCTGCATACAATCTGCCTACTTACTGCTTGTAATCTGTCTGTAATCCATCCTAAAATTGCATACAATCTCCATACAATCTGCCTACTTACTGCTTGTAATCTGTCTGTAATCCATACTACAATCTTCCTACAATCTGCATACAATCTGCCTGCAATCTGCCTACAATCTGCCTACTTACTGCTTGTAATCTGTCTGTAATCCATCCTACAATCTGCCTACAATCTGCCTGCAATCTGCCTGCAATCTGCCTGTAATTTGTCAAACGATCTGCATACAATCTGCCTACTTACTGCCTGTAATCTGTCTGTAATCCATCCTACAATCTGCCTACAATTTGCATACAATCGGCATACTTACTGCTTGTAATCTGTCTTTACTCCATCCTACAATCTGCCTACAATCTGCATACACTCTGCCTGCAATCTGCCTACTTACTGCTTGTAATCTGTCTACAATCTGCATACAATCTGCCTACTTAATGCTTGTAATCTGTCTGTAATCCATCCTACAATCTGCATACAATCTGCCTACTTACTGCTTGTAATCTGTCTGTAATCCATCCTACAATTGCATACAATCTGCATACAATCTGCCTACTTACTGCTTGTAATCTGTCTGTAATCCATCCTACAATCTTCCTACAATCTTCCTACAATCTGCCTGCAATCTGCCTTCAATCTGCCTACTTACTGCTTGTAATCTGTCTGTAATCCATCTTACAATCTGCCTACAATCTGCATACAATCTGCATACTTACTGCTGTAATCTGTCTGTAATCCATCCTACAATCTGCCTACAATTGCCCTACTTACTGCTTGTAATCTGTCTGTAATTCATCCTACAATCTGCCTACTTACTGCTTGTAATCTGCATACAATCTGCCTACTTACTGCTTGTAATCTGTCTGTAATCCATCCTACAATCTGCCTACTTACTGCTTGTAATCTGCATACAATCTGCCTGCAATCTGCCTACTTACTGCTTGGAATCTGTCTGTAATCCATCCTACAATCTGCCTACTTACTGCTTGGAATCTGCATACAATCTGCATACAATCTGCCTACTTACTGCTTGGAATCTGCATACAATCTGCCTACTTACTGCTTGCAATCTGTCTGTAATCCATCCTACAATCTGCATACAATCTGCCTGCAATCTGCCTACTTACTGCTTGGAATCTGTCTGTAATCCATCCTACAATCTGCCTACTTACTGCTTGTAATCTGTCTGTTTTACATCCAACAATCTGCCTGCAATTTTCCAAAATATACATATGTAAGATGGGAATGGGAAATAGTTACATTTTCCATAACTGTTATAGCACTGCAATTAATTATTTGTACTTTGATTTTGTTTATTTAGTCAAAATCACACGCCACCATGTCCCACCTGGAGGAAGACCTTGAATTTGAAATTGAATCTTCATCCGATTCTGTTGGAGAGGTAAGACTTTGCTGCAAATAGAATTTGTTTAGTAATAAGGCTTTGCAGCAAACCATGCCAAAAAACATAATGAAAGTAATGTTGATCTTTTTTTTCGCAGGAATACATTTCTGATTCCGATGAAAATGAGGATGCTCCAGAAAGGCGGCAGTATACTGAGGTAGGTGGTAACATTGTAAAAATTCTGATGGGTTTGTAATAGAGATGAGTGAACCTACTCGTTTTGAGTAATTACTCGATCGAGCCCCACGATTTTCGAGTACTTCCGTACTCGGGTGAAAAGATTCGGGGGGTGCCGGGTGGTTTGACGGAGCGGGGTGTAGCAGCGGGGAACAGGGGGCGCCCGAGTGTGTATGTGTATATACAGTCACACGTACTTACGTGTGTGTGCATATATACACACGCACGTGTGTACGTGTTTATGCATACACACGTACGCACGTGTGTATGTGTTTATGCAAACACACACGTACGCACGTGTGTATGTGTTTATGCAAACACACACGTACGCACGTGTGTATGTGTTTATGCAAACACACACGTACGCACGTGTGTATGTGTTTATACAGTATTCTTCATATGTAATCCCTTCTTAGGTTCAACAACAACTGGCAGACTCCCTATATGCTCAGGCGGACATAAGCAGTGTCCAGTGCTTTCAAAATGATCCGCAGGGAGCACCAGAAGAGGGTGCGTCGGAATCCACTCAAGATCCATATGGCAGGCTTGCCAATACAGAGTGGTATCACTGCGGGCAGTGCATTAGGATGCCCACAGTGTCAGAGTGTGTCTGCTGCAGAGAACACGATGTTGTCCTCCAGATGTTACCAGAAGACTGCCTATGTGTAACACAGCATCCACTATTTGCACAGTATGCGCTTGTGTGCGAAAACCTTGAACACGCGATCAGACTATCTGCACTGTTCACCAGGAGACATTATGACACAACAAACAAAGAAAGCAGGTCGCCAGCAGCACAAATTGTATATCCCTCCAGGGTTTGGGCATAGATTATGCAGTAGCCAAAGAGACAGGTGAATGGATCCTTATCACCAAAATCACATGCAGCAATAAAAAAGACTTCAGCAGCATCCAGGGTGCAAATTAATATCCAAAGTTTTATTCCCCCATCACAGAAAAACAGGCTCCGTTTCGGCCATGTTGGTTTTTGTCAAGCTTGTCTGTCTATCTATCTATCTATCTATCTATCTGTCTGTCTGTCTGTCTGTCTGTCTGTATGTCTGTCTGTCTGTCTGTCTGCCTGCCTGCGGATTGCTTTGCAGGGCTCTACTCGGGAGGAGGGAGCTGTCCAGTGCTGATCATTTCCCCGACACACCGAAGCCAGGCTTCGTTATAGCAGGGAGCTGTCCAGTGCTGAAGTGTCTCAGCAGGAGGGAGCTGTCCAGTGCTGATCATTTCCCCTGCACACCGAAGCCAGGCTTCGTTATAGCAGGGAGCTGTCCAGTGCTGAATTGTCTCAGCAGAACGTAATGTATTGCCTGCAATTCACTGTCCACAGCGATGCTGTGATAGAAGAAATAAGTTTTTCACCTAAATATATATATGTGTGTATATATGCGTGTACACACCTATATATATATATATATATATATATATATATATATATATATATATATATATATATATATTATACGCGTACGAGTACATGCGTGCGTGTGTACGCGTATGCGCGCGGGCGTGTTTACGCGTATACGTATTCATGTGTATATATATATGTGTGTATATATATATGTGTGTATATATATATATATATGTGTGTATGTGTATATGTGTGTATATATGTATATATATATATATATGTGTATGTGTATATGTGTGTGTATAAATATATATATATATATATATATATATATATATATATATATATACACACACACATATATTTTCACAAACACATGCACCTACTTTATATGTAGTGTTAGCACTATAATTTACATCCCCCCCAAAAAAATTGCAATGAGGTATTGGTTAATAAAATGACCAAAATAACAATTTTTTGGCTAAAACATTTTATAAATATTATTGCTATACATTTAAATATGTGTGTCATTAATTTGGTCATTTTACCGTAAGCCCGCAATCCACGACAAGGATCCTCATTCTCTTGCGAGACCTATCTAAAAAAATAACTAAAGTCCCTAACTAAACAATTTTACCGTAATGGACGAAAAAATGGTTTTTACAAAATTATCAAAAATGTTGTAGTGAAAATGTAAAAATTGTTAAAAACACCCGCAAAAATATGCGTAGGATTTATGGGATGAGACTGGCAACATTTCACATTGTACCAGTTATATGTTCTATACAAAAAAGGCATGTTATGCAGATGATTGCAAAGAGAAAAAAGGGATGAAAATGCGATTTACAAAAGGGCATAGAGCGCATAGGGAAAAAATAAGGATAAGCGAGCACAAGTTTTAAATAAATAAAACTATACACACATGGAAATAAGACTGAAACGCACATGTAAACTATACAAAATACAACGTAAATAATAGAGAGACACACAGATAAAAGAGACAGACGAACCGTTGAAAATTACAGAGTTCTCCTATTTACAAAAGACAGACACATGAAAAAATAGACAGATGCGCATGATGGAAAAATATTACTTACTATATTTTTCGTGAAAGTTTGTTGGGATTTTTTTTTTAATACCCACCCAAATTTTTTCTTTACTACCTTGGAAATCTACTTTGAAATTTGTGAACCAATTCCTCTTCACTGGGTTTCACAACAGGTGCAATATTTCGAGGGAATTCTGAGGATTTTGAATGCCAGGAGATGGACATCTCACCTTTAGCGAACATCATAATCTCACGAATGATGTCAAATACAAATTCAATGGACTTCGGCTCATAAAGAGCTTTCAAAATCCACTCCTTTCGTGCTTTTGAGTACTCCACTCGGTAAGACTTCTGGTCCTCGCTCCCGTCTTCTGATCGCGATCTTCTGAGCTTTTGAATTCTACCTACGTTGTAATTGTGGTCTAGAACAGCAAGTTGAGTTCTAGCCACCATTCCGTCATAAAAAAAATGAATTCGTTTGGGCCTGTATTTCAATACACTGGCGTGATAAATCTCCAAATCGCCAGTGTGACAAAAATTGGAAAGATGGCGGATGTCTTTCAGTAAGCTTGTTTTCAGAACCACGGTTTTGACTTTGATGTGTGCTGTACTGTCAGGGGCTAACCAAGCGGTGGTTGGTTCCAGAAGTGCGTGACTGCAGCGGTGATATTGGGCATTGTTCTCCCACTCGTGAACGTCGATTCTGTGATTTGTTGCCGATTTCCATTTCTCTACCAGTAAATCGGGATTTCTTTTACGGGTATGCGAACACCACCACAGATGATTTTTGAGGCTCAATATCCACGGGGCAATGGTTGCGCAGTGAGTGCTTTTGGATGCCACAAGCAACTGCTTGCCAACTGCTTTGGCCACATGCCAGACATCAAATTCGTGCATTATTTCTGGGAATTCCTGGTGAATTACCTTACGGATTGAGACATGCCGATCGGTTGCCAAAATTTGAACGTTTAATCCACCGGGGATCAATTCAAGTAGTGTTTTCCGGAATGCAGTACTTTCGAGCGAAACAGACGAAGCAGGTGGAACAAGTTGTTCCACCGTGAAGCCCACAATTTTTTTGCTCTTCAACTCAAAAAAAGTGTACACGGTGTACTTTGCAGAAAAACCAGGGCTATCGGATTGCCCATCGCCAGCTAAACACACGGGTGTTGATTTCATTTGTGCAATTAGATTTGCCCTCTGCTGCATCCAATGATTATCTATCACTGGGAATAATAAGTTATGTTGGTGGTAGAAAGTTGTTTTTGAGATTCCTAAAAGTTTCAGAATCTGTAGCATATTACTAACTTTTGCGAAATTTGATCCGCTCAGAAGGACACTGGAAGCAAGTAAAATGTTCCCCGCCGGACAATTGTGGATGAGGGGTTGGCTTCGCCACAAGTTGCAGGTGTGACCTCTTTGGCAAACAGATTTCAGAATTACCATCGATCCCTTTGGGAAAATCCTGACGTGGATTAGTTTCAGAAAGCATTGCTTTCTGTAAGGGCAAGGGATCATGGAAAATAAAGCCATCAAGGAGCTTTTGAAAACCATGTACTTTTCTTCAGCGGATGGGTCCATCTCTGTTGCAGCTAAGCTTTCAAATTCTGGTAAGGGGTAGCTCAAGGGGTTATCGGAATCAGAAGGAATGGCAACATCCTCACTACCAGAACTCTCCGATGCTTGCGAGAGTCTAAAGGTCGAGTCGTTTGGATCATCCGAAAAAACAGTGGAAAAGCTTTCCTCCAAAGTAGAAGCAATATTGCAACTTGATGGTTGCATATCGATTCTATCGGCCTCATTTGCTGTTTTTGAAATTGGGCTCTCTTCTGGTTTCTCTTGGACGGCAATATTACCCATATTGGATTTTACTGGTGTTGCAGAGCACGGAGTCCCCTGTGGGATTTTAAATAAACTTGGATTCTGGTGTGGACTGGCTTCTATTACTTTGCATTGGATGCCAATGCTTCTTGACTGGAGTTGTGTCCTCTGTTGCGATTTATTTGCCGCTGCTTGGCAGGCCTTGCATTTACCCCTTTCTGCATTGCTTGCTTCGGTGTCGGTTCGTCTTTCCTCAAACTGTCTTTTGAAATTGACGATTACCTTTGCTTCTACTGCACAACCTTCACTGAATACTGTCAAAGGAATTTCTAACTGGGTTTCATCACCTTGTAAATACACGTCGGCGGTAATTTCTTGAACTGCGCTAGGTGCATCCAGGGTAGATTCTTCGCGCGAAGTTTCTTCCCTTGAAGTTTCTTCCCTCAAAGTTTCTTCAGCTGAACTTTCCGGCTGTTGCGTCTCCCCAATTCTTCGGTTTTCTTGAAGGTTCACCTTTCTTCGCTAACCGGTTAGCTCGGGTCTCAATTTCCAACGCTGTTGGGAATATACTTGGCACAGCATTGGGCTTCAATTTTTTACGGTCGCCGACTATTATGTAGCAATCCTCCTTGAAATGTTTGCTGCACAACCGATAACTATAAAAATCTTTTTTTTGGGAAATCTTTTTAAGCCACTCTTCGACGTCCACGAAGATGTGAGGAGCCTGCTGTAGCCAAAGTCTTGTTTTTGCCATATTCATTGGAAACACATGAAGACAAGCACTTTCACCTCCCTTCTTCCAGTATGTGGTGCAAGTTGGAACCACACAGCTAGGCATTGTGATTTTGTGTTTTAAAGAGGCTGTGATCTGCTGTGTGTGAGTAAGAAAGAAAATGTGGTGCAAATACTCACCCTCTTGCAGGGACTTCGGAAGAAGATCACGAGTGCAAACCCAGGAATCGCCACTGGCCACCGATGCGCTCCGACATATACACTCTGCATTTTAAAGACGGCGTAGATCAACCGAGATGCTAAGCTACAACAACCAACCCACCCACCCGCAGATAGACAGACAAATATACACAGACACATCCATCCATCAGCACTATACATGCATCCATCCCTAGACACACACACACACACACACATCCACATGGCCTCATCCATCCGCCCATGCGGCCCCATCCATCCATGCATCCACACAGACTTATACATGCATCATCACAGAGACACACATCCGCCCATGCGGCCCCAACCATCCATGCATCCACACAGACTTATACATGCATCATCACATAGACACACCCGCCCATGCGGCCCCAACCATCCATGCGGCCTCATCCATCCATGCATCCACACAGACTTATACATGCATCATCACATAGACACACATCCGCCCATGTGGCTCTAACCATCCATGCGGCCTCATACATCCATGCATCCACACAGACTTATACATGCATCATCACATAGACACACATCCGCCCATGCGGCCCCAACCATCCATGCATCCGCACAGACTTATACATGCATCATCACAGAGACACACATCCACCCATGCGGCCCCAACCATCCATGCATCCACACAGACTTATACATGCATCATCACATAGACACACATCCGCCCATGCGGCCCCAACCATCCATGCGGCCTCATCCATCCATGCATCCACACAGACTTATACATGCATCATCACATAGACACACATCCGCCCATGCGGCCTCATCCATCCGCCCATGCGGCCCCAACCATCCATGCATCCACACAGACTTATACATGCATCATCACAGAGACACACATCCGCCCATGCGGCCCCAACCATCCATGCAACCCCAACCATCCATGCATCCACACAGACTTATACATGCATCATCACATAGACACACATCCGCCCATGCGGCCTCATCCATCCGCCCATGCGGCCTCATCCATCCGTCCATCCATGCATCCGCACGCACTTATGCACACACATCCATCCATGCATCCACACAGACTTATACATGCATCATCACAGAGACACACATCCGCCCATGCGGCCCCAACCATCCATGCGGCCTCAACCATCCATGCATCCACACAGACTTATACATGCATCATCACATATACACACATCGCCCATGCGGCCTCATCCATCTGCCCATGTGGCCTCATCCATCCGCCCATGTGGCCTCATCCATTCGTCCATCCATGCATCCGCACGCACTTATGCACACACGCACACACATCTATCCATGCATCCACGCAGACTTATACATGCATCATCACAGAGACACACATTCGCCCATGCAGCCTCAACCATCCATGCATCCACACAGACTAATACATGCATCATCACAGAGACACACATCTGCCCATGTGGCCCGAACCATCCATGCAGCCCCAACCATCTATGCGGTCCCAACCATCCATGCAGCCACACAGACTTATACATGCATAGTCACATAGTGACACAATCGCTCATTCGGCCTCATCCATCCGCCCATGCAGCCTCATCCATCTATCCATCCATGCATCCGCACGCACTTATGCACACACGCACACACATCCATCCATGCATCCCGGGTGGCTGGCGGCTGCTGGTCCTGGGTGGCTGGCGGCTGCTGGTCCCGGGTGGCTGGCGGCTGCTGGTCCCGGGTGGCCGGCGGCTGCTGGTCCCGGGTGGCCGGCGGCTGCTGGTCCCGGGTGGCCGGCGGCTGCTGGTCCCGGGTGGCCGGCGGCTGCTGGTCCCGGGTGGCCGGCGGCTGCTGGTCCCGGGTGGCCAGCGGCTGCTGGTCCCGGGTGGCCAGCGGCTGCTGGTCCCAGATCGTTGGCGGCTGCTGGTCCCAGATCGCTGGCGGCTGCTGGTCCCGGGTGGCTGGCGGCTGCCGGTCCCGGATCGCTGGCGGCTGCCGGTCCCGGGTGGCTGGCGGCTGCCGGTCCCGGATCGCTGGCGGCTGCCGGTCCCGGATCGCTGGCGGCTGCCGGTCCCGGATCGCTGGCGGCTGCCGGTCCCGGATCGCTGGCGGCTGCTGGTCCCGGATCGCTGGCGGCTGCTGGTCCCGGTTCTCCGGCGGCTGCTGGTCCCGGTTCGCCGGCGGCTGCTGGTCCCGGATGGCCGGCGGCTGCTGGTCCCGGATGGCCGGCGGCTGCTGGTCCCGGATGGCCGGCGGCTGCTGGTCCCGGATGGCCGGCGGCTGCTGGTCCCGGGTGGCCGGCGGCTGCTGGTCCCGGGTGGCCGGCGGCTGCTGGTCCCGGGTGGCCAGCGGCTGCTGGTCCCAGATCGTTGGCGGCTGCTGGTCCCAGATCGCTGGCGGCTGCTGGTCCCGGGTGGCTGGCGGCTGCCGGTCCCAGATCGCTGGCGGCTGCCGGTCCCGGGTGGCTGGCGGCTGCCGGTCCCGGATCGCTGGCGGCTGCTGGTCCCGGATCGCTGGCGGCTGCTGGTCCCGGATCGCAGGCGGCTGCTGGTCCCGGTTCTCCGGCGGCTGCTGGTCCCGGTTCGCCGGCGGCTGCTGGTCCCGGATGGCCGGCGGCTGCTGGTCCCGGATGGCCGGCGGCTGCTGGTCCCGGATGGCCGGCGGCTGCTGGTCCCGGATGGCCGGCGGCTGCTGGTCCCGGATGGCCGGCGGCTGCTGGTCCCGGATGGCCGGCGGCTGCTGGTCCCGGATGGCCGGCGGCTGCTGGTCCCGGATGGCCGGCGGCTGCTGGTCCCGGATCGCTGGCGGCTGCAGGTCCCGGGTGGCTGGCGGCTGCCGGTCCCGGATCGCTGGCGGCTGCCGGTCCCGGGTGGCTGGCGGCTGCCGGTCCCGGATCGCTGGCGGCTGCTGGTCCCGGATCGCTGGCGGCTGCTGGTCCCGGATCGCTGGCGGCTGCTGGTCCCGGTTCTCTGGCGGCTGCTGGTCCCGGTTCGCCGGCGGCTGCTGGTCCCGGATGGCCGGCGGCTGCTGGTCCCGGATGGCCGGCGGCTGCTGGTCCCGGATGGCCGGCGGCTGCTGGTCCCGGATGGCCGGCGGCTGCTGGTCCCGGATGGCCGGCGGCTGCTGGTCCCGGATGGCCGGCGGCTGCTGGTCCCGGATGGCCGGCGGCTGCTGGTCCCGGATGGCCGGCGGCTGCTGGTCCCGGATCGCTGGCGGCTGCAGGTCCCGGGTGGCTGGCGGCTGGCGGTCCCAGATCGCTGGCGGCTGCCGGTCCCGGGTGGCTGGCGGCTGCCGGTCCCGGATCGCTGGCGGCTGCCGGTCCCGGATCGCTGGCGGCTGCTGGTCCCGGATCGCTGGCGGCTGCTGGTCCCGGTTCTCAGGCGGCTGCTGGTCCCGGTTCGCCGGCGGCTGCTGGTCCCGGATGGCCGGCGGCTGCTGGTCCCGGATGGCCGGCGGCTGCTGGTCCCGGATGGCCGGCGGCTGCTGGTCCCGGATGGCCGGCGGCTGCTGGTCCCGGGTGGCCGGCGGCTGCTGGTCCCGGGTGGCCGGCGGCTGCTGGTCCCGGGTGGCCAGCGGCTGCTGGTCCCAGATCGTTGGCGGCTGCTGGTCCCAGATCGCTGGCGGCTGCTGGTCCCGGGTGGCTGGCGGCTGCCGGTCCCAGATCGCTGGCGGCTGCCGGTCCCGGGTGGCTGGCGGCTGCCGGTCCCGGATCGCTGGCGGCTGCTGGTCCCGGATCGCTGGCGGCTGCTGGTCCCGGATCGCTGGCGGCTGCTGGTCCCGGTTCTCCGGCGGCTGCTGGTCCCGGTTCGCCGGCGGCTGCTGGTCCCGGATGGCCGGCGGCTGCTGGTCCCGGATGGCCGGCGGCTGCTGGTCCCGGATGGCCGGCGGCTGCTGGTCCCGGATGGCCGGCGGCTGCTGGTCCCGGATGGCCGGCGGCTGCTGGTCCCGGATGGCCGGCGGCTGCTGGTCCCGGATGGCCGGCGGCTGCTGGTCCCGGATGGCCGGCGGCTGCTGGTCCCGGATGGCCGGCGGCTGCTGGTCCCGGATCGCTGGCGGCTGCAGGTCCCGGGTGGCTGGCGGCTGCCGGTCCCGGATCGCTGGCGGCTGCCGGTCCCGGGTGGCTGGCGGCTGCCGGTCCCGGATCGCTGGCGGCTGCTGGTCCCGGATCGCTGGCGGCTGCTGGTCCCGGATCGCTGGCGGCTGCTGGTCCCGGTTCTCTGGCGGCTGCTGGTCCCGGTTCGCCGGCGGCTGCTGGTCCCGGATGGCCGGCGGCTGCTGGTCCCGGATGGCCGGCGGCTGCTGGTCCCGGATGGCCGGCGGCTGCTGGTCCCGGATGGCCGGCGGCTGCTGGTCCCGGATGGCCGGCGGCTGCTGGTCCCGGATGGCCGGCGGCTGCTGGTCCCGGATGGCCGGCGGCTGCTGGTCCCGGATGGCCGGCGGCTGCTGGTCCCGGATCGCTGGCGGCTGCAGGTCCCGGGTGGCTGGCGGCTGGCGGTCCCAGATCGCTGGCGGCTGCCGGTCCCGGGTGGCTGGCGGCTGCCGGTCCCGGATCGCTGGCGGCTGCCGGTCCCGGATCGCTGGCGGCTGCTGGTCCCGGATCGCTGGCGGCTGCTGGTCCCGGTTCTCAGGCGGCTGCTGGTCCCGGTTCGCCGGCGGCTGCTGGTCCCGGATGGCCGGCGGCTGCTGGTCCCGGATGGCCGGCGGCTGCTGGTCCCGGATGGCCGGCGGCTGCTGGTCCCGGATGGCCGGCGGCTGCTGGTCCCGGATGGCCGGCGGCTGCTGGTCCCGGATGGCCGGCGGCTGCTGGTCCCGGATGGCCGGCGGCTGCTGGTCCCGGATCGCCGGCGGCTGCTGGTCCCGGATCGCCGGCGGCTGCTGGTCCCGGATCGCTGGCGGCTGCTGGTCCCGGATCGCTGGCGGCTGCTGGTCCCGGTTCGATGGTGGCTGCTGGTCCCGGTTCGATGGTGGCTGCTGGTCCCGGATGGCTGGCGGCTGCTGGTCCCGGATGGCTGGCGGCTGCTGGTCTTGGATGGCTGGCGGCTGCTGGTCCCGGATGGCTGCTGGTCCCGGCTGGCTGCTACTGGGTGAAAGCATTGACTGCGCCTTCACCACTACTTATCGGAGGCCGGGAGCTGAATGGCCGCCCCTGCGCGCTCCCGTGCAGTGATAGGTCGTCTGCGGATGCGCAGGCAAGCTGTATCGCGTGGGCACGCTGGAGGGGATCGTTCACAGTGGGGAAAAGACTGACTGCGCAAGCGCATCTAAAAAGGACTAAGAAGAAGAAATTAGACGGCTCCATGGCGACGGGGACGCAGAGACAGCGCGAGGACGGCAGACAAGTGAGTGAATAACTTCTGTATGGCTCATATTTAATGCACGATGTATATTACAAAGTGCATTAATATGGCCATACAGAAGTGCTTAATCCCACTTGCTTTCACGGGACAACCCCTTTAAATCTTATTATTAAGGTGGATAGAAGAGGTGTCAAACCGCAATGAAGTAATTATCATGGGGGACTTTAATTATCCAGATATGATATGGGAAAACTGCAAATCTCACAAGGGCCATAAGTTCTTGAAAACAATTAAAGATAACTACCTTACCCAACTTGTGCAGGAGCCAACTAGAGGAAGGGCAACTCTGGACTTAGTATTAACTAACAAACCAGACCGAATAATAGGGGTGCAGGTTGAGGGGCACTTGGGAAATAGTGACTACAATATAATTAATTTCCAGCTGTCATTCAGCTGTCATTCAGCAAAAATATCGGTACAGACAACAAATGGGAAAAGCTTAAAAACATCCTAATCACCTGATGTGAGCAGTTCATACCCTTTAAAACAAAAGAACTACAAGTACAAGGAAGCCAGTGTGGCTCGACAAGACTGTAAGGGGGGCAATAAATGAAAATAAAAAAACTAGAGATGAGCGAACGTACTCGTCCGAGCTTGATACTCGTTCAAGTATTAGTGTGTTCGAGATGCTCGTTATTCGAAACGAGCACCACGCGATGCTCGAGTTACTTTCACTTTCATCTCTGAGACATTAGCGCGCTTTTCTGGCCAATAGAAAGACAGGGAAGGCATTACAACTTCCCCCTGCGCCGTTCAAGCCCTATACCACCCCTCTGCAGTAAGTGGCTGGCGAGATCAGGTGTCACCCGAGTATATAAATCGGCCCCTCCCGCGGCTCGCCACAGATGCATTCTGACATAGCTCAGGGAAAGTGGTGGTGATGCTGGAGCTGCTATAGGGAGAGTGTTAGGAGTTATTTTAGGCTTCAAGAACCCCAACGGTCCTTCTTAGGGCAACATCTGACCGTGTGCAGTACTGTTGAGGCTGCTTTTAGCAGTGTTGCACATTTTTTTTTCTTTTTGTATATCGGCCGTGCAGACCGTTGCGTCCTCAGTCTCCACTCATTGTACATAGTATAGGGCCAGTACTGGTGAGGCAGGCACAGTGGGAAAGGTGAAAGAGATATACAGGCTATATAGGCAGTGGGCTTTTTCAAACAAATTTTGGGAAAAAAATTATATTTGGTCTGCCTGTGACCGTCCTCAGTGTACTGCGTGTCTGCTAGTAGTCCTAATTAATGCGCAGCTAAGCGTTACAGCAGGCTTGCGCAAAAGTTTTTCCTGGCTCTGCGGTGCCTGTTACATCACCGCCGTGATCCTGTCCACATTGAAACAGTATACATATATACGCTGCCTACAGTATCTGTCTACTGTCTGAGCTCTGCCGTTCAAAAAATAGAAGCAAAATACCTAAGGCCTACTAGTGGCATCTAGCCACTTGACTGCTTCTGCGCTGTGAATTCCACTATCTCAGTCCTACGCACCTACGGCTCACTGGAGGTGTGCGCAAAAGTGTTTCCTTGCTCTGCGGTGCCCGTTACATCACCGCCGTTATCCTGTCCACATTGAAACAGTATACATATATAAGCTGCCTACAGTATCTGTCTACTGTCTCAGCTCTGCCGTTCAAAAAATAGAAGCAAAATAATTAAGGCCTACAAGTGGCGTCTGGCCACTTGACTGCTTCTGCGCTGTGAATTCCACTATCTCAGTCCTACGCACCTACGTCTCACTGCAGGCGTGCGCAGAAGTGTTTCCTGGCTCTGCGGTGCCCGTTACATCACCGCCGTTATCCTGTCCACATTGAAACAGTATACATATATACGCTGCCTACAGTATCTGTCTACTGTCTCAGCTCTGCCGTTCAAAAAATAGAAGCAAAATACTTAAGGCCTACTAGTGGCGTCTGGCCACTTGACTGCTTCTGCACTGTGAATTCCACTATCTCAGTCCTACGCACCTACGTCTCACTGCAGGCGTGCGCAGAAGTGTTTCCTGGCTCTGCGGTGCCCGTTACATCACCGCCGTGATCCTGTCCACATTGAAACAGTATACATATATACGCTGCCTACAGTATCTGTCTACTGTCTGAGCTCTGCCGTTCAAAAAATAGAAGCAAAATAATTAAGGCCTACTAGTGGCGTCTGGCCACTTGACTGCTTCTGCGCTGTGAATTCCACTATCTCAGTCATACGCACCTACGTCTCACTGCAGGCATGCGCAAAATTCTTTCCTGGCTCTGTTGTGCGTTCCGTAAGTGAAGTCAGCCTCCAACCACAGGCCAATAAGCGGCACATTTTATTACAGCGTTCTGTTTCTGCTCTACTCGTAATACACCATGCTGAGGGGTAGGGGTAGGCCTAGAGGATGTGGATGCGGGCGAGGACGCGGAGGCCCAAGTCAGGGTGTGGGCACAGGCCGAGCTCCTGATCCAGGTGTTTCGCAGCCGACTGCTGCGGGATTACGAGAGAGGCACGTTTCTGGCGATTAATCTCACAATTAATGGGTCCACGCGGTAGACCTTTATTAGCAAATGAGCAGTGTGAGCAGGTCCTGTCATGGATGGCAGAAAGTGCATCCAGCAATCTATCGACCACCCAGAGTTCTACGCCCTCCACTGCTGCAACTCTGAATTCTCTGGCTGCTGCTCCTCCTTCCTCCCAGCCTCCTCACTCCATTACAATGACACATTCTGAGGAGCAGGCAGACTCTCAGGAACTGTTCTCGGGGCCCCTGCCCAGAATGGGCAGCAATGGTTCCTCTCCCACCGGAGGAGTTTGTCGTGACTGATGCCCAACCTTTGGAAAGTTCCCGGGGTCCGGGGAATGAGGCTGGGGACTTCCGGCAACTGTCTCAAGAGCTTTCAGTGGGTGAGGAGGATGATGGCGATGAGACACAGTTGTCTATCACTCAGGTAGTAGTAATTGGAGTAAGTCCGAGGGAGGAGCGCACAGAGGATTCGGAGGAAGAGCAGCAGGACGATGAGGTGACTGACCCCACCTGGTTTGCTAAGCCTACTGAGGACAGGTCTTCAGAGGGGGAGGCAAGTGCAGCAGCAGGGCAGGTTGGAAGAGGCAGTGCGGTGGCCAGGGGTAGAGGCAGGGCCAGACCGAATAATCCCCCAACTGTTTCCCAAAGCGCCCCCTCGCGCCATGCCACCCTGCAGAGGCCGAGGTGCTCAAAGGTCTGGCAGTTTTTCACTGAGAGTGCAGACGACCGACGAACAGTGGTGTGCAACCTTTGTCTCGCCAAGATCAGTCGGGGAGCCAGCCCCACCAGCCTCACCACCACCAGCATGCACAGGCATATGATGGCCAAGCACCCCACAAGGTGGGACGAAGGCCGTTCACCACCTCCAGTTTGCACCACTGCCTCTCCCCCTGTGCCCCAACCTGCCACTGAGATCCAAGCCCCCTCTCAGGACACAGGCACTACCGTCTCCTGGCCTGCACCCACACCCTCTCCTTCGCTGTCCTCGGCCCCATCCAGCAATGTCTCTTAGCGGTCAAACAACTGTTTGAGCGCAAGCACGCCGCCGCGCACCCGCACGCTCAAGCGTTAAACGTGTACATAGCCAAATTGATCAGCCTGGAGATGCTGCCGTATAGGCTTGTGGAAACGGAGGCTTTCAAAAGCATGATGGCGGCGGCCTCGCGCTACTCGGTTCCCAGTCGCCGTACCAGCCCTGCACAACCACGTCTCCCGCAACATTGTACGCGCCCTCACCAACGCGGTTACTGCCAAGGTCCACTTAACAACGGACACGTGGACAAGCACAGGCGGGCAGGGCCACTATATCTCCCTGACGGCACATTGGGTGAATTTAGTGGAGGCTGGGACCGAGTCTGAGCCTGGGACCGCTCACGTCCTACCCACCCCCAGAATTGCGGGCCCCAGCTCGGTGCTGGTATCTGCGGCGTTGTATACTTCCTCCACTAAACCACCCTCCTCCTCCTCCAACGCAACCTCTGTCTCGCAATCAAGATGTGTCAGCAGCAGCACGTCGCCAGCAGTCGGTGTCGAGCGGCGTGGCAGCACAGCGGTGGGCAAGCGTCAGCAGGCCGTGCTGAAACTACTCAGCTTAGGAGATAAGAGGCACATGGCCCACGAACTGCTGCAGGGTCTGACAGAGCAGACGGACCGCTGGCTTTTGCCGCTGAGCCTCCAACCGGGCATGGTCGTGTGTCACAACGGCCGTAACCTGGTGGCGGCTCTGCAGCTCGGCAGCCTCACGCACATGCCATGCCTGGCCCATGTCTTTAATTTGGTGGTTCAGCGCTTTCTGAAAAGCTACCCACACTTGTCAGACCTGCTCGGAAAGCTGCGCCGGGTCAGCGCACATTTCCGCAAGTCCAAGACGGACGCTGCCAACCTGCGGACCCAGCAACATCGGTTTAATCTGCCAGTGCACCGACTACTGTGCGACGTGCCCACACGGTGGAACTCTACACTCCACATGTTGGCCAGACTCTATGAGCAGCGTACAGCTATAGTGGAATACCAACTCCAACATGGGCGGCGTAGTGGGAGTCAGCCTCCTCTATTCTTTACAGAAGAGTGGGCCTGGTTGGCAGACATCTGCCAGGTCCTTGGAAACTTTGAGGAGTCTACCCAGATGGTGAGCGGGGATGCTGCAATCATTAGCGTCACCATTCCTCTGCTATGCCTCTTGAGAAGTTCCCTGCAAAGCATAAAGGCAGATGCTTTGCGCTCGGAAATGGAGACGGGTGAAGACAGTATGTCGCTGGATAGTCAGAGCACCCTCATGTCTATATCTCAGCGCGTTGAGGAGGAGGGGGAGGAGCATGAGGAGGGGGAAGAGACAGCTTGGCCCACTGCTGAGGGTACCCATGCTGCTTTCCTGTCATCCTTTCAGCGTGTATGGCCTGAGGAGGAGGAGGAGGAGGATCCTGAAAGTGATCTTCCTAGTGAGGACAGCCATGTGTTGCATACAGGTACCCTGGCACACATGGCTGACTTCATGTTAGGATGCCTTTCTCGTGACCCTCGCGTTACACGCATTCTGGCCACTACAGATTACTGGGTGTACACACTGCTCGACCCACGGTATAAGGAGAACCTTTCCACTCTCGTACCCGAAGAGGAAACTGGTTCGAGAGTGATGCTATACCACAGGACCCTGGCGGACAAACTGATGGTAACATTCCCATCCGACAGCGCTAGAGGCAGAAGGCGCAGTTTCGAGGGCCAGGTAGCAGGGGAGGCGCAGAGATCAGGCAGCATGTACAGCACAGGCAGGGGAACACTCTCCAAGGCCTTTGCCAGCTTTCTGGCTCCCCAGCAAGACTGTGTCACCGCTCCCCAGTCAAGGCTGAGTCGGTGGGAGCACTGTAAAAGGATGGTGAGGGAGTACGTAGCCGATCGCACGACCGTCCTCCGTGACGCCTCTGCCCCCTACAACTACTGGGTGTCGAAGCTGGACACGTGGCCTGAACTCGCGCTGTATGCCCTGGAGGTGCTTGCTTGTCCTGCGGCTAGCGTCTTGTCAGAGAGGGTGTTTAGTGCGGCTGGGGGAATCATCACGGATAAGCGTACCCGCCTGTCAACCGACAGAGCCGACAGGCTTACACTCATAAAGATGAACAAAGCCTGGATTTTCCCAGACTTCTCTTCTCCACCAGCGGACAGCAGCGATACCTAAACAATACATAGGCTGCACCCGCGGATGGAAGCATCGTTCTCTATCCCCATCAAAAACGGGGACCTTTTAGCTTCATCAATCTGTGTATTATATTCATCCTCCTCCTCCTGCTCCTCCTCCTGAAACCTCACCTGCATTAAACCTGACGTTAGCTTTGCTGTGCTGGGCACTGCAATGGGATATATTTATGTACAGCCGGTGGGTTCCAGGGAGCCACCCATGCTGTCAGTCCACACGGAGTTGTAACTGCATGTGTCCACTTCTAAAAAACCCCAGTCTGACTGGGGCATGCAGTGTGGGCCGAAGCCCACCTGCATTAAACCTGACGTTAGCTTTGCTGTCCAGGGCACTGCAATGGGATATATTTATGTACCGCCGGTGGCTTCCTGGGACCCACCCATGCTGTCGGTCCACACGGAATTGTAACTGCATGTGTCCACTTCTAAAGAACCCCAGTCTGACTGGGGCATGTAGTGTGGGCCGAAGCCCACCTGCATTTAATCTGACGTTAGCTCTGCTGTCCAGGGCACTGCAATGGGATACATTTATGTACAGCCGGTGGGTTCCAGGGAGCCACCCATGCTGTCGGTCCACACGGAGTTGTAACTGCATGTGTCCACTTCTAAGGAACCCCAGTCTGACTGGGGCATGCAGTGTGGGCCGAAGCCCACCTGCATTAAACCTGACGTTAGCTTTGCTGTCCAGGGCACTGCAATGGGATATATTTATGTACCGCCGGTGGCTTCCTGGGACCCACCCATGCTGTCGGTCCACACGGAATTGTAACTACATGTGTCTACTTCTAAAGAACCCCAGTCTGACTGGGGCATGCAGTGTGGGCCGAAGCCCACCTGCATTTAATCTGACGTTAGCTCTGCTGTCCAGGGCACTGCAATGGGATACATTTATGTACAGCCGGTGGGTTCCAGGGAGCCACCCAAGCTGTGGGTGCACACGGAATTTCCATTGCGGAGTTGTACCTGCCTGTGACTATTTATAAAAAAACGCGGTCTGACTGGGGCATGCAGACACCTTGACAGAATGAATAGTGTGTGGCACATAGGTTCCCCATTGCTATGCCCACGTGTGCAGCTCCTGATGGCGGTGGCACAGGATTATATTTCTCATTGCTTCTGTACAGCATTGTGGGCTATCGCCCCGCCCCTTTTATAGAGGGTTGCTGCCTAGCCGTGCCAATCCTCTGCAGTGTGTGCCTGCGGTTCCTCCTCATGGCAGACGCACTTATAAATAGACATGAGGGCAGCTGAAGGCTGCGCAGGGACACTTTGGTGTGCGCAGTGGACACTGGGTCGTGCGAGGGGGGGGGGGTGGGCAGCATGTGACCCAGGAGAAGTGGCAGCGGAGTGTCATGCAGGCAGTGATTGTGCTTTGTTGGAGGTAGTGTGGTGCTTAGCTAAGGTATGCCTTGCTAATGAGGGCTTTTCAGAATTAAAAATTGTTGGGAGGGGGGGCCCACTCTTGCCGCTATTGTGGCTTAATAGTGGGACCTGGGAACCTGAGATGCAGCCCAACATATAGCCCCTCGCCTGCCCTATCCGTTGCTGTGTCGTTCCCATCACTTTCGTGAATTGCCCAGATTTTCACAAATGGAAACCTTAGCAAGCATCGGCGAAATACAAAAATGCTCGGGTCGCCCATTGACTTCATTGGGGTTCGTTACTCAAAGCGAACCCTCGAGCATCGCAAACTTTTTGTCCCGATTAACGAGCACCCGAGCATTTTGGTGCTCGCTCATCTCTAAATAAAACGTTTAAATTAATAAACCAAGAAGGCAGCAAAGAAGCGCTGCAATCATACAGGGGAAAAAAACAAATATGTAAAGAAAGGATTAAAATTGCTAAGGAGGAGGCAGAAAGATTGATCGCCAAAGAGAGCAAAACCCTAAACTGTTCTTAAACTATATTAACAGCAAAGGGATTTGCACTGAGAGCACTGGCCTTTAACAAATAATGCAGGAAAAATCATAGAAGATGAAGGGGGGAAGGCAAACCTATTAAATGGTTTCTTTTCAAGTGTATTCACGAATGAAAAGGAAATGTCACATGAGATGCAGGGGAATAAAATGAACCCACCGCTACATATTGCATAGCTAACACAGGAGGAAGTGCAGAGCAGGTTACAGAGGATTAAAATCGATAAATCGCCGGGTCCAGATGGAATACACCCAAGGGTTCTAAGGGAAGTAAGTGATGTGATAGCTAGACCACTATTTCTTATATTTATAGACACTATCAAGACCGTGGTTCCAATTTACAAAAAGGGGTCCAAAAGAGAGCCTGGTAACTACAGGCCGGTAAGTCTCACTTCAATAACTGGAAAAATATTTAAGGGGTTTCTGAGAGACTCCATCCTAGAATACCTCAAGGAGAACAACGGAATAACTTCTAACCTGCATGGGTTCATTAGGGGGTCCATCATGTCAGACTAATCCGATCTGCTTCTACAATGAAGTAAGTTCTAAGCTTGACCTGGGAGACTCTATTGATCTCGTATATCTGGATTTCTCTAAAGCATTTGACACCGTGCCGCATATTAGGCTGATATATAAAATGAGACAGCTCGGACTGGGCGAAAACATGTATATCTGGATAAGGAACTGTTCAAGAGATAGAAAGCAAAGGGTGGTAATAAATGGTTAATACTCTGATTGGGCCACCGTCACTAGTGGGGTGTCACAGGGCTCAGTACTAGGCCCCATTCTGTTCAATATATTTATCAACGATCTGATAGAGGGACTGCACAGTAAAATATCAATATTTGCAAATGATACAAAATTATATAAGACAATTAATATAACGGAAGACAATGTGCGGCTACAAAAGGAACTAGATGAGCTGGGAGCTTGGGCAGAAAAATGGCAAATGAAGTTCAGTGTGGATAAATGTAAGGTTATGCACATGGGCAGGAGACACGGATGTCACCAATATACACTAAATAGGGTACTGCTAGGGAAAAGTGATATGGAAAAAGGCCTGGGGGTACTAGTGGATTGTAGATATAACTGGAGCAACCAATGCCAGTCAGCTGCTGCAAAAGCTAATAGAGTCTTGGGGTGCATTAAAAGAGGTGTAGGGGTGAAGGACGAGAACACTATTCTCCCACTATATAAGGCACTTGTCAGGCCACACATGGAGTACTGTGTACAGTTCTGTACACCGCTGCTCAGAAAAAATGTTGCAGTGCTTGAGGGGCTTCAAAAAAGGGCAAAAAATAATAAATGGAATTAGAGGACCGGAATACCCAGAGAGACTTTTCAATCTAATCAAAATTAGGACTTTTCACCCTGGAAAAAAAACGGCTAAGGGGCGATGAAATAACTATGTATAAATATATTAGGGGACAATACAAGGATCTCTCCCATGAGCTGTTTATACAAAGGACTGCGTCGGTAACAAGAAGGCATCCTCTACGTCTAGAGGAAAGCAGGTTTCATCAACAACACAGAAGGGGGCTCTTTACTGTAAGAGCAGTGAGACTGTAGAACTCTCTGCCTGAGGACATTGTGATGGCAAAATCCATTGAGGAGTTTAAGAGGGGACTAGACGTCTTTCTCGAGCGGAAGGATATTACAGGATATAGACATTAGATGACCAGCGGGTTTGTAGTTCCGGGTCTTATATTTAGGTGAGAACTATTAAAGGTTGATCCATGGATTATTCTGACTGCCATTACGGAGTCGGGAAGGAATTTTCCCCCAAATGGGCTAATTGGAATCTGCCTTTTGGGGTTTTTGCCTTTGTCTGGATCAACTATGGGTTGAAACAGGCCGAACTAGATGGACATTGCCTTCATTCAGCCTAACATCCTATGTAGAAGGAGTTGTAGATATAACTATAATCTGCGGTGTGAACATGTTAGGGGTGGGTGTCCTGTTAAGATCTCTCCAAAAGCACAATGGGTAATCCTAAAAGTGGTGACAACGAAGCCAAAAGGAACAGCAAAAGGCCTACAGAAGATTCTAGAAAATGCTAAATAAACTCTGTCCATGTGTCCACTAAAAGAAAACCAAGTGAACACAATTTGTATTCATGGAGGGACACCATGAGGGAAGCCGCTGTTATCCAAAAAAACATTGTGACCCATCTAGTTTTCCCGAGACACCTGGATGCTCCACAATGAGTCTGGGAAAATGTTCTATGAAAAGAGAAGACAAAACTGGAACTTTGTAGCAAAAATACACAATGCTATGTCTGGAGGAAAAATAAACCTCATCCCAGCTGGGACACATGGTGCAGAGGGCATCATGGTTTGGGGCTGCTTTACTGCCTCGGGGCCTGGACTCTTAAGCACACATGCACGAAAATAGGTCCTCTATTTTCCTGCATTTTGCTCAGCAAAAGTGCTACTGATGTCTATGGCAGTCTATGGTCTAAGGGAAGGGTGTGACACTGAGCAAAACACAGGAAAAAAGACAGCTGGACCTTATTAGGCTTAAATAGCCATTAAATTCACTCGTGTGTGAATTGGCCTTGTGTGTAAAAATTACAGTTATATGTGCAGAAGCACAAGCAACACGCCGATTATGATTCTCCTCAAACCTCGTTGATGCACAAATACACAGCACAAACTTTCGTGTGACGCCGCCATTACCGAAAGAATCTGGGCTGTGAAGTCATAGAGGGGTCTGTTCTGGGGTTTGCATTTCTTCAGGGGGTCTGGTCCCTAAATACCATTTACTGACATCAAACTGTGACCAATGACTCTGCCGCTCCTCCGTTGTATATGATTTGTGCTTAAAGGGGTTGTCCCGCGGCGGCAAGTGGGTCTATACACTTCTGTATGGCCATATTAATGCACTTTGTAATGTACATTGTGCATTAATTATGAGCCATACAGAAGTTATAAAAAGTTTTTCACTTACCTGCTCCGTTGCTAGCGTCCTCGTCTCCATGGTTGCCGTCTAATTTTCGCCGTCTAATGGTCAAATTAGACGCGCTTGCGCAGTCCGGGTCTTCTGCTTTTCTCAATGGGGCTCCGTGTAGCTCCGCCCCATCACGTGCCGATTCCAGCCAATCAGGAGGCTGGAATCGGCAATGGACCGCACAGAAGCCCTGCGGTCCACCGAGGAAGAAGATCCCCGCGGCCATCTTCATCAGGTAAGTAAGAAGTCACCGGAGCGCGGGGATTCAGGTAAGCGCTCTCCGGTGTTCTTTTTTAACCCCTGCATCGGGGTTGTCTCGCGCCGAACGGGAAGGGGGGGTTGAAAAACAAAAAAAAAAACCTGTTTCGGCGCGGGACAACCCTCTTAACTAAGCTATTATTAACTAAGCTATTAATATGAGCAAAATGACAAAAAACATTTTACAGCTGTCACAGGTATTTGGAATGATATAGAATTCTATAACAGACTTCATGTATCGAAAGGGCTTAAATAAAGAGAAGTGCCGATGCAGGCTGTGATGACCAAAGTTCTGATTTTGTATCTAGTGCTAGGGATATAAGTTGTGAGATCTGATTGTGTAGTGGCCCAGAACTAATAGGGCCCCTTCAAAATGTCTGCTATATGTTGTCTGTATTGTCTTGTACATTGTCTTGGATTGGGGAATAAATCAGCAGAATCTGTATTAGAGTTTGCAGGAATGAAAGGGTTAATGTCTGCAAATGAGCTGTCTCTGTCTGCTGTAAATGTATAATTTTATGATGTGAGTTTGAAAGTCATGTGACCATGCTTCATATAGGTGTTTGCAAAGATTACGTGCAAGTCAGTCTGCAAAGAGTGAGTTTAGGAAAGTCAGTGTTGGAGTTTGCAAGAGAAGTTGGCAGGAGCCAGAGTTATTTGGACCCCCACAGACACTGAATGGTCTGCGTGTGTTATAATGGAGGAGGCTGAGCGATGGCCTAAAAGTTACCTTGGGACTACTACCCCTAGAAGTTCTACAGAATGAGCGGATGAGAGGAGATCGCCATGCAGCGCTGAGTGCTGCCTTTGAGAGTGAGTATTGACGGGTAGAGAGGTGGAAGAGAGAGGAAAGCCTTTACAGCTATAAATGTAAGCCTAATAGGAAAACTAACCCCTAACCCTCCACGGAGGCAAAAAGCATTTAAGAGGCTGCAGCTGTTCCTGGCCTCCGTCAGTGCAGTGTGCGTCTATTGATTTGTACCCGCTATGGCGGCTGTGAGCTGCGTCCCCGTCTGCAATAGCCCCGGTGACTCACCGAGCGTCCTGCCGTTTGCCCCAGCGGTGCTTCAGTCTCTTCTGCAGCACAGCATGAGCCGCCCCACCGGCGCTCATCAGCCCTCACATCGACTGTTGGTTCTGTCTGCAGCCTTCCCCACCTCCTCCCCCCCACTGCATCAGGTGGCCCAGTGGCGCTGAGATGTACCGGCTGGTCTGTCCGCTGCCTTCTTTCCCCACTGCATCAGGTGGCCCTGCAGCGCTCCCATCAGCAGAGCAACGCGTCTGTCGGCTGCCTTCTCCCGCACAGCATGAGGAGCCTAACGCCAGACAGTGGGGCACAAGTTTCTCCCCAACAGCATCAGCTGCCGATCGACTAACAACGGGGCACGAGGGCCGGTAAAGGGGACTGCAGGTGGCACTGTACAGGCCCCGGGAACACTCACAGTGGGGCCGTAAAGGGAACATGGTAAGCGGAGATGGGCGGCCACAGACAGCAGTGCTGGCCGCCCATAGGAGCAATTACTGCAGGAGACCTCAGTGCCAGGACCTGTGAGGCTCAGGGAGGGGAGCATGCCGTGCAGCCAATCACTACAAGGGGGTGTCACTGGCCTGTCAAGCAGCCACAATCTTGTCTCCACCCCCACTTCCTGGTGGTTACAAGATACAATAATACCGGAGTATATTGCATAGCTGCAGCACTGAATGGCTTACTGTCTGGGCTATGTCTGGAAATGTATCTTTTGTTTGTTATATGACCTTGTCCCATAAATGTGTTTTCAAGGTGTATGATTGAGGGAGAAGGAGTGAAGTTCTGAGTCTGGAGAGAGTTCTGAGTTGTTTTGTGGAGTTCTTTGGTGGTTGTTGGAGTTCTGGTCTGCAAGAGAGGGAAGACTGGCTGCATGCAGATACTTTCAACCTGCATGTGGTGAAGATGGAAAAGGCTGAGATTTGGCCTTTTCCCTGGGACCAATATCCCCAGGAGTTCCACTGAATGACTGAAATGTTGGAGTCCGCCATGCAGAGTTAAAGTCTTCAGGAGTGAGTGAGTGACCGTTAGAGAGTTTGTGCCTTTCTAAGGAGTATTTTTCTAGGAGCGGTGCTGCACAGATAACTTGGACTGTGGGCTCGGTGTCATCCTGAATTTGCCTCCCTGTCCTTACCACTCACCGGCAGCTGTATCAGAAGCTTGGTGCTGGGCTCTTGTGCCAGGGGGATTGTATGCTCGGATAACAGCCTGGTACTTATTGTAACACCAGGTACCGAAGAAACCTCCGATTTCCAGTGCTTAACCCCTTTGCAGGGTCATGGTCAGTGTGATTGCGGCATCTAAACGTCTGACAGAGGGAGGGGGCTCCCTCTGACACTTATCGGACCCTTGTGATGTGAACGTGAGGTCCTGATGGGTTGGTGAATACAGCCTCTGGGTCTGCCAGCTGCCAGGTGGCCTATGAAGTTCAGTCTCTTGGCTGAGCTTTATACTGTGTTTCTCCGATAATAAAAAAATATAAGACCTCCCCCCAAAATAAGCTGTAGCTAAGCTACATGAAAAAAACTGTGTATTGGTCCCTTGCACTGGGCCGTGGTGCTGCTGCAGGCTTCTGTGTACTCCTGAACGCCGACAGAGCATTCACTTTCTGGTAACGGTGCTTGAGTACCCCGCCTTCAGCAAACGATTGCTCTGATTGGTTGATCGAGCACCATGTCAGCCAATCAGAAGCAGCACTCAATTAACCAATCACAGCCATTCAATTATGTCATTGAATGGTTAATCGAGTGCTGGCTCTGACTGGCTGACGCGGCGTTCGATGAACCAATCAGAGCAATGGTTTGTTGGAGGCGGGGTATTCATGCCCCGCCACCAGGAAGAGAATGTTCTGTCGGCGTTCAGGAGTACACAGAGGCCTGCTACAGTTCAGCGCGAGGGACCCAAATGCTGTCTACTAGGTGAGTATTATAAGCCTTCCCCCAAAATTAAGACACTGTGCCTCTTTTGGGGCAAAAATAATATAAGACGGTGTCTTTTTTTTCAGGAAAACACAGTAGCTTTCTAATACACTACTATACTGATGTATTGCAGCTTATTAGAAAAATTTATAAAAGATGCTGATTATTAAGTTCCCTTACGATCCACAGTTCAGTCAGCCCATAGACAATCATTAGGCATCCGCAGGTAATTGAATACCTGAAAATGTCATTTTTCCGATTTGCGGATTGCATGAGCTCGAAAAAAATCGCAGCATGCTCCATTTTCTGTGGATTCCCACAGCGCTCAGCCAATCACAGGCAGCGCTCACCTGTCAATCAATGATGGCTGGGTGCTGCCCCTGATTGGTTATGGTGCTCAGTCAATCGGGGCAGCGCTTTCTGGAGGTGGGGATTTTTCAATCCCTGGCCTCCAGAAGACAGACGGACGGCTCTTCTAGACGAGTTAAATTTTTTAAAACTTTTTTTTTACACCTGGAGAGGATTTTCAGGAAAGGGCTTATATTTCAAGCCCTGCCCTGAAAATCATTGCTGCGGTGCTTGGCTGCAACCCATTGCTTTCAATGGGGCTGCAGCAGCGCTAGCCCCATTGAAAGCAATGGATAGCATCGCGGACCTCTATCACAGCTATGGCAGAGGATACCTTCATCCCCGCCAGCCCCACTAAAAACAACGGGCGATAATGCTGCTTTTTCTTAGCGCTGTGAGTGTGCAGTGAAAGCATCACAAATGAGAGTAAAACCATTGGAAATCATTGGTTTCATTTTCATGCGTTTTCACTCACTCTCGCAACGCAAAATAGCCTATCACCTGTGTGAAGCTGGCCTGAGTTGTATGCAATCATGTGGGCTGCAGCTGTCATTCAATACCTACAAATCACTCAGTAGCGCTACAAGACCTTTCAGTGTAGCTGTAGGACCCATTCGGACATTTGCAAGCCATATGCTGTCCGTCTACACAGTCCCATAATAGGCAATGAGGCTCTTAAAACAACTGATTCTACACATGGACCGCAAACAGCCATGTTAATTCAAGCTTATAATTGAGGGTGACAGCTAAGGACAGTTCTGATAATCATGCAATTCCTTTATGTAAAAAATGTGTCTTGGCATTCCCTTAGTTTGTTTTTGCAAAAAAATGAAAATCGAGATTAAAATCAAAAATTGTCCTTAAGTTTAAAAAAAATGAAATTGTCATTAGTGTGGGGATATGCGTGTTAGGATTACAAAAAACGCTTCAGCCCCAATCAGGAGCTTTTATCAAGCCTCTATATGCATCTTAACTCCCGTGCCTAACGAAACACCGCAGCCCAGCGGGAGGGACCGGGACCCACGAAAATAAGACACTGTGCCTCTTTTGGGGCAAAAATTAATATAAGACAGTGTCTTATTTTTGGGGAAACACGGTATTAGACTGCCTGGTTTACTCTCACCTTATAAGCTTTTTATCAGAACACTCTTCTTGACCCCTTACAGTCCAGCTTCTGCCCTTGATGCTTGACTGAAACCGTCCTGACTAAAGTGTCAAACAACCTCCTGATGGCCAAACGAGGAGTGACTACTTCCTACTGATCCTCCTCAATCTCTCCACAGCATTTGAAACTGTTGATTAAAAACTCCTCCTCAATATGCTTTGCTCCATCGGCCTAAAGGACACTGCTCTCTCTTGGTTCTCCTCCCACCTCTCTGACCACTCCTTCAGTGTCTGCTTTGCTGGCTCCACCTCCCCTCCACTTCCCCTTGCTGTTGGGGTCGCCCAGCGCTCAGTTATACACCTCCTCCCGTGACATCACAGCAACATTCCTTCAAAATGCCAACACTGTCTGTCTACTGTCTCTAACACTATGTCCTCTCTATTTTAAAACTGAACATCTCAAAAACTAACCTACTGCACCCATTTCAGGGAAGTCAGAAACTAGATTTTTCTATGATACCTTGACGGGAAACAACAAACTGACAAAAAAAAAAACATACGATAAGTTGGGAAAAAGAACTAGGGATTGTCTTTCCTATCAAGGCATGGCAAAAGTCTTGGAGGTTAGCAGGAAGATCTACTAAAGGTTTGGGTATTCTAGAAGTGCAAATGAAAATAAACATGAGATGGTACTTTACCCCAACACTGTTAGCTAGCAGATTTAAAAATGGAGATGCTTTGTTTTGGAGAAATTGTGGTCAGAGGGGCTCTCTCTCACACATATTTTGGACATGTCCGAAACTAAAAGAATATTGGATGAATATCCTAAATTTGTTAGATGACATGCTACGGATCCGAATTAGGAGAGAAGCAAAAATAATTATGCTGTTGGTGGAATTAGATAGCTATCCACCAAATTGCAGATACCTGATAGGACATGCTCTAATGACAGCAAAGACAATTATTGCTAAATACTGGAGAGGGCCCATCGTCCCAACATTTGGAGAGTTCAAGGACCGTATGGCAGAGCAGTGTGTATTTGAAAAATGGCTAGTGTTCAGAAATAATACATTGAAAAAATATGGGGAGTCTTGGGATGTCTGGAGAAAATTCTTAAAGTCTTGACATGAGAAAAATATGTGATGCCAAATTTGTATTTTTGTATTTTTTTTCTTTTTTTTTTTCTTTACTGGTTGAGTTGGTTACTGTTTGAAATCTGTCTGAACCGCTGACAAGTCAATGAGATTGCCTCTTTCTATCATTACTATTTTGACAAAGATAAATATACCGATTTGTTTGTTAAATGCTATACCGGAAAAAAAAGGGGGAATATATTAATAAGATAACTGTACCCATTAGAACATTGTTAAACAAAATTTGTTGTGTATGATCTGTACTACATATGCGGAAATGTTATGTATGTCTATTATATCCTCAATTTAAAAAAACCTAATGTTTAAAAAAAAAAAAAAAAACTAACCTACTGGTGTTTCTGCTCTCTGCTAACCAACCTCATCCTGGCATCTCCATGTCAGTGTGTGGCACAACCACAACTCCCAGCACGCCTGCTGTCTCTGGGTCATTTTCGACTCTGATCTCTCCTTTACCCCGTATATCTAATCTCCCACCCGAACGTATCACCTGCACCTCAAGAACATCACAAGAATCCACTCCTGTCTCATCATGGACACTTTAAAAATGCTCACTGTTGCCCTCATCCATTCCTGGCTTCATTATTGCAACTCGTTGCTTATCGGCCTCCCCTGCACCTGACTCTCCCCACTCCAATCCATCCTGAGTGTGGCAGCAAGGTTCATCTTCCTTTACAGCCGCTTCTTGGACGCCTCTGCCCTGTGCCAGTCACTGCACTGGCTACCCATCAAATACAGAATACAATTCAAACTCACTACCTTCATCCAGAAAACTCTACATAGCACCGCGCCGCCCTTTATTGCTCCCCTCATCTCAATCCACCACCCAGCCTGCGTCCTCTGCTCCACTAATGAAATCAGATTAAGTGCCCCTTTAATTCGAACCTCTCATTCCCACCTCCAGGACTTCTTCAAAGCAGCACCAGTCCTCTGGAACGCTCTGCCCCAAACTATCCGGGGAATTCCTGACACATAAAACTTCTGGCGTGCTCTAAAAACGCACCTCTTCAGGTAGGCATACCACATTCCCTAAATGAAACCTTTCTTTACTCCACCTAATAACATGCTTCGTGTCCTATTGACTGCAATCCCTGCAGTAATACCGATTCAACCACCACACGGCTTAAGTTTGACCATCATCTATGTGTATAGCATCCCTCACTCTCCACCTCACCATACCGAGCCCTTCACCTTCTGTATCACCCCATTATCTGTAGTATGTAAGCTCGTTGGAGTGGGACCCTTACCCCAACTGTTTCCATCGATCGCTTACTTCATGTAACAGTGTTTTTTGTATGTTTGTTTCTTATATTTGTTCTCCCCTGTTTGCACATTATATAAATGATAACAGATGTACCTACCTGCTCTAATTTCCTCAGTGAGCCTCGTTATCAAGGACCCCGTCTTCGCCCAGAATACATGTACTTCAAGACCCTCTTGGAGAGTTATGAAGGAGCCGTCAGGAACACTTTACACATGCGGAGGAAAATCGAGGAAATGGGATGGGATGAAAATGGACGGGAGGTTAAATATATTTCCAGGTTATTTATCCATATCTATGTATATATGATGTTAAAGGGATGGCTGATGCAGTAATTAAAAGGGAATATGTAGATTTCCATTGTAATTATTAAGCAGAGAGTACTCCAATCTAATCAAGTACCGAGCTTCGTAGGCTACAGTCAGTGGAGTTTGGCCCACTGCCAGCAATGAAGTGACCTTGCTGGGTCTACAGATTGTTGGGTCAAGCAAGGCGAGATGTGAAGATTTTGAGTTTCATATCAGATGCAGAAGACAGAAAGTATCTACCATGTCTGACCTTCTGATTCTAGTATAAAATTTTGGCAACTTCTTCATGGGAATTTTCCCCTTGATTATGTTCAAACTTGCTGCATTTTTCACACTTTGCATTGAAAAACTGCAAACCTTTCCACAACACATTTGTTTGAACTTTTTTTTACACAAGGTTCATGCCCAGTGGATCAGAAGATCCCTCTTATATAGACAGTGAGCAAGTTCTCACTTGTAAACAGGCAGTCGTTCATCTTTGAGTGACTGCCTGATCACAGTGAATGGAGGTAAGAAATCTATGGTGCGCTCAACCTCCATTCATTGAACGACTATCACTCCAGTATGAATGCACAAAAGCGATAGTCATACTGACAACTGTCAGGCGCTTAAGCTCCCAGCAGTTGTCCCATCTAAAAGTACCCTTAGACTTGTGGTTGTCACCAGGGGCGTAACTATAGGGGATGCGGTTGCACCCGGGCCCAGGAGCCTTAAGGGGCCCATAAGGCCTCTCTTCTCCACATAGGGAGCCCAGTACTATGAATAAAGCATTATAGTTGGGGGCCCTGTTACAGATTTTGCATTGGGGCCCAGAAGATTCAAGTTACGCCTCTGGTTGCCACGTTTTTTTAACCCAACAACAGTAGCCAATGAATAAACTCACAGCTGGCTGTTACCATTCTTATATTATAGCACTATGCTCTAAGAATCCAAAGCCTCTTGAATTGTGTGAAAACTGATGATGGCCCCATAATGAGGCACCAGCCACAGACATCTCCCATATTGCAGGCGTGGCAGTGGAGGACACTTGGCCATAGCAACCTAATCATTATTTAAAGGCAACTATCATTGCTGGAAAAAAATTATTACCAGCACCGACCTTCAGATATATTTAGTGGCTAGACCAGTCGTGTACTAGCTGGGTGCCAACCCTACTTAGGCTGGCTTCACACGGGCAAGAAAATTGTGCAAGATTTGTGCGTTGATAGACGCTTAAATCTCACACAAATGTGAACCGCTTTTTTTTAATGCCATCATACCCATGAGTGATTTTTTTCCCCCACATTGCATTGTTATGTGATGCTGGAAACAAATTGCGACATGTACTATCTTGTGCGTGCTCTTGCATCGCACCGCCCATTATTTTCAATGGGACCAGCGGCAGCATCGCACCATTTGCAATGCAAGGTTTCCCATTGAAAACAATTGGAGAAACTCTGCAAACAGCCGCGGGGGGGGGGGGGGGGGGGGAGTGCCCTTCACCCCCATAGTGATGCGAGGCTGTTTTGACATGCAAACACCTCATATCCTCTGGAAAATCATATGGATGGCGAGCGTGATATAGGAGCGGGATTCTCTCCATTATGAAGTTAGCCTAAGACTGCGTTGTCCATATACAGTGGTGTGTAGAAGTTGCAGGTCAGGAAGTGTCAGTGTAGTGAGGAAGGCTTGTGCGCCCCATAGGCTGAGGGGTCTAGTCTCAGCCATGTCACTGAGTCCCAGATGTAGGTTCCCTAATAATCAGGCTCTTGAAAGGCCGAACTTTATACCCTTATCTTATTAATCCAAGTAATGCCAAAAAAATAGAGAAAAGCCAACAATTTGTCAATAGTAATAGAAGTGTTTTTGTAAACCGCAAAGCTGCTTAGGGCAAATTAGATGCATTTTTGTTATGTTCCTGCAGATACAGAGCATATCTGCGGGGTTTAGGGACCACAGCCACCTTTGATCCTATCATCCAGGAATTTATAATAGATACTCCACAGATACCAGCAACAAAGTGGTGGCCAGGAGGGTGTAAGTCATTTCTTTTTTTTGCACTCCAGTTCTTGATGTCTGTAATATAAAATGTTCCACACATGCCCAGATGGTAATTTCTGCATTTTTGATCTGAACAGTAGGAAAAACCAGCACACATGCTGTGGTCCTAGCCCAGCTATACAACAATGGACACAAGTACGACATACATCCATTTATAGTCCAGATGCGAAGTCTGAAGGACCACTCTCCACTGCCAGGTAACAATCTCAGTTCACTAGACCTTATGTATACAGACAACTAAACCCGATTCATAGATATCCTTATTTAATATCTCATTCCGAAATCATGAGTACTAATGTGGACTTGATTCCCTTTTGCTGCTATAATCTTCCTTTCTATGGATGATTTCCATTAGATTTTAGAACATAGCTGCAGATGTTCATGTCCATTCAGACATAAGACCATAAGTGAAATTGGGCACTGATATGGGGCACTAAGGCCTGGGTCAGAGTTGGCATTGTAATACATAATAAAGGTTTCCAGTGGGACTTGGGACAGTGCTCTGTGCAGGACAGTCGTGGCTTGTACAATGGGGGTATTTTCATGATCATACAGGAAATGTGGTGGAAGGCCATCAATCTGACCAAAATAAAGCTGGCTGTATATTCTATCCTACCAAAGGTATTTTGACATCTGACAAGAACTGTGATGGCTTTCTCATGGATGCCTTATGTACAGCTGCATCACTGGTGTATCCAATAGCAGCCAGTCCCTGTCGGACAATGCTGACACTAACTTGGTTTCTACTTGCTTGCATATTCTCAGTAGATAAGGGATTTCTGTGACCGGACCCTCTCAGGTGTCGTTTGTCCTTTTTGGTTAATATTTTGGGTTGTCTGGGGTTCTTTGTTTAGGCATGGTACATCCCTCTTTCCTCCACCTTGTGACCACGTAATTCCCATTTGAGCTGGTGTCTGGGTGGTAGTGGAATTGTCACAAACCAATAGTCCATTAATGTGACAATCAAGAATGACACCACGTGTAAACTCTGTAAGTTCCTTAGATTGAAGCATGTTCAGCAAAACAAACTATGGCTGACATAAGACACGATCCAAATACTTTTGGTAAAATAGCATAGATAAGAGAGCTGTTGGCCGAATACTCATTTGGCCTACAGGTGTCTCTTGTGGCTCCCACATACGTACGCATGCCAAAATCAGACAATTTTACAAGGTTTTTTTCAGCAAGCAGAATGGGAAAAACCATTCCTAAACAACATCCCTGGCAATGGCTTATCTCCTGGGAGCCAACGGCCGGGCATATTGAAATCCAACAAGCTCAATTCCTTATTACCTGAAGTGCTGATGTTTGGGGACAGGCTGTCCATTAGCATGTAATGCAGATAAAAATCTGCTGTTCTACATCTTCAGACCTCCTCCATATCTTGCATTCCCTGTAAAATAACAAATCTGGAGTTTTTCTTCCTAGAACTTTGTTCTGTTCCTTTGATTCTGTGGGAAAAGTAAGAAGAAATGAAGACAATGGCTGTTACCATTCACTTTGTCAAAGGGGCGTATCCCTACAAAGTGACACTTGTCCAATCAGTGATGAAAGTTGTATATGTGGACACACCCCATTGACAAAAGGAATAGTAACAACCAGTCGACAATTTATTCAGACATGTCCAGGAGGCCTAGCAGAGAATCGCTACAATGTAGAGCTATAAGAAAATATGCTCCAGAATTGTTTTTCCATGGAAAGTGTAATTATTTACTGAAGCAAAAATAATAGTAGTGGTGGTAGGTCCTCTTAAAGGGAACCTGTCACCTTCCTAAAGCACCATAAAGTAACTTATGGTGCTGCTAGGTGAGGTGACAGGAAGCCAGGTCCTGTAAGGTTTTTATATTTAACCATTTCCTGGTTCCCGTCACTAAAGTCTAAGTGGCGGCTGAAAATTTGACTCTTTTCAGAGTCGTGTGGGTGCCCATAGATTTTATAACAGAGCAAGCGCACAGAACTCTAAAAAGCCGGAGTGTAGCCTTCAGCGGCGGGCACCACGGGAACCAGGAAACAAGACCAGTAGAGTATAATAAATACAGCACCGCCCTAACATCACCATAAGTTAGTTTATAGTGCTGAAGGTGGCAGGTTCCCTTTAAAAGTGTAACTTTCTTGTGTAGGGAAATAGTAGTTGTCACAAAGACATGCTGTCGTGGACTACCTCAAGAAGTATAGCTGTATAACTCCATATCAGCACAGTTTTATGAGAGACGGCTTCTGTCCAACCAACCTGATGAGCTTCTATGAGGAGGTAAGTTCTAGACTGGACCCGGGAGTCATTGGATCTTGTGTATCTGGACTTCTCTAAAGAGTTTGATACTGTGCCGCATAAAAGGTTGGTATATAAAGTGAGAATGTTTGGTCTGGGCGAGAATGTGTGTAAGTAAGGGTAGGTAACTGGTCAGTGATAGAGAGCAGAGGCTGGTTATTGATGGTACATTTGGGTCATTGTTGCTAGTCGGGTACCACAGGGGGCAGTATTGGACCCTATTCTTTTCAATAAATGTATTAATGACCTAGTAGAGGATTGCACAGTAAAATAGCAATATTTGCAGATGATACAAAACTATATAAAGGAATTAACACAAGAGAGGATAGAATGTGGTTGCAAATGGATCTGGACAAGGGCAACTAAAGTAATAAACAGAATGGGCAAACTACAATACCCAGCAAGGTCATCAAAATTTGAAGTATTCACTTTAGATAAAAGATGGCTGAGGGGTGACTTAAAAATTATGTATAACTGTATCAGGGGACAATACAGAGATCTCTCTCATCATCTACTTATACCCAGGACTGTGACTGTAACAAGGGGGCGCCCTCTACGTCTAGAGGAAAGAAGTTTTCTGCACCAACATAGAAGGGGGTTCTTTGCCTGAGGACGTGGCAATGGCAAATTCAATAAAGGAGTTTAAGAGGGGCCTGGATGCCTTTTTTGAGTGTTACAACATTATATGTTATAGTCACTAATTACATCAGAAGGGCCGGTGATCCAGCGATTATTTTGATTGCCAAACTTGGAGTTTGGAAGGAATTTTTTTCCCCTTAAATAAGAAAAATTGGCTTTTACCTCATTGATGTTTCTTTGCCTTCCTCTGGATCAACAATGGGAAGGGTGGGGGGTAATGGGGTGAATTAGATGGACACAAGCCATTTTTGGGCCTAGCATACTATGTTACCTAATGGTAGACAGCTAATTACTCCAAAGCAAGACTATATTTTCATCATGCTAGTAATGCGCGCTTAGTGTGCATGCTGGGAAAAGCTTTTCAGGCTTATTCAAAGGCTCCATTCACCCAACGAGAATTAGAAGTATTATTTTGCTCTCCACTGGATGCTTAGTATACCACAAAAAATGTAGTAAACTTCACTAACGCATAGAGAGGTATACAGAAAAAAACAAATACTGTGCTGTATACGTGTTATTTTTACAATAGGACCCTATGGGCAAAATATCCAATATGCAAACTTCTACAGTGGGATACGGTGCAATCCTCCTCCAGAGGGGTACGGCCGTAGTGTGATGAGAGTGCCCTTAGTTGTACACATATACACCAGCTAATACTTTCTGCTTTACACTTGGACAATTGATATAAATGCTGTGATATTACGTTTCTGTTTATAATAAATCAGAATTCATCATGTAACCTCTTTTCAGGAATATCTGTTGGAGACATTGGGCCCAAGATGGCTTTTAAGAACCTTGACAACGGATACCTCCTGATGAGCAATATTCAAATCCCAAAGGAAAACGTGCTAAGCAGATACTCTCAGGTACCCCTGTACGTGTGATATATATGAGACAGCATATTTAGAAGACCCCTTTTATAATACAGGGGGTTTAGATACAGTGGCTCAGCTCTAGCATGCCAGATCTATACAGTGATAGTGATTGCAGTGCAGTTACCTCCATTGATCACAAGTGATGTCTTCTTCAATCGGTCTCCTCTGTAGTTCCTTTTCTTCTCTATCTGGGCCTAGACCACCATTAGCATTCATTCAGCCACAACTAGTTTCTGCACACTATTAATCCTTCCAGGGGCCTCACTAAGTAATAGTGCCCCACAGATTAATAGCACCCATTCTGTGGACTCACAAATTAATAATGTGCCCTCTGAGCCCCTCAAATTTATAAAATGCTTTCTGTGTCCCCCTCCCTACTGGCCACAGCAGCAGAACAACTTTATCACTACTGCCAGACATCATTCAACTCCAGAAGTCCGTAGCCCCACACTGCCTACATGTCTTGCTCTAAGTATGGACGGGGAAAAGACTCAGGCTAAACACTGCCCGGAGGCATGCATTGTCCAGCAGCAGTGTGACTTAAGGGGGCCGGTATGTCATCGGGTGGCACAGGGGGCCAGGCCATTTATCCCCATACCCCAATCATAAGGGGTCCTACAGTAACTGCGTGGTATGCTGGCATTATTGGTATGCCATTAGTCATGTGGTTCTTTGTATCAGAAATATGGATGAATAATCAACAACAGTTTTATCTGCAACAGGTACAAAGCCAAATGTGAAGTAAATAACAAGTATGTAATTCCATAATCTCAGAGCACACACTTAAAAACAGGAATTTTTTTTTAGCAATGGGTTAAAAATGGGTCCTACTACCTTTATGGGGTGCAGCGTCTGAACCTGAGGCATGCCGTTGCGGAGGAGAACACGGGTATGTTCTCAAGATGGTTATCACAGGTGGCTCTATGCTCTCCCCCTGGCAATGGTGACAAGGGCCTAGCTCGGTCGCATGCAGGTGCAAAAAACAGAACAGGCAAAAAATGTATAAATGATGGTAATCAATTTTAACAGTGTTGTCACGTGATGCCAGTACCTCTTTTCCCATAGAAAGTTACTCGTCAGCAAATAACAGAGTCCACAAAGTTAATCTTCAAAACCAGAGGTAAATGTTTCCTTTACACACGGAATCCAACCTTGATTTTCCAAGAGTACAGCAAGATGACAGTTCAGACACAACACTTTTAGCAGGCTTCCTTTGTACTTATCTTCTTGGTTTCTAGGTGTTTTTAATCCAAGTTATCTGATTAGACGATCCTCAGGGATACTTTCCCGATGCAGTGAGGTCCTCAACACTGCTGTTTCTTTCTCTTGATGTTCAGATACACTTCTCAGCTGACACTTCTACATGCTATTGCTTAAAGATTTAGTCCCATTTTTGTATGTCTCAAGGAGTTTGAGAGAAGCCCACGGTTCTGTGGAGGCAGAAGCATACGTCAGCTTCAGCTTCACACTGACACGTCCTCCTCCACCGACTACATCTCGACTTTGTTCTGTCCTTTTCTCTTACTCTGCCTCCTCCTAACTCCTCCCTCCTTGCAAGACTAACTGCAACTCACAGATTAAGGAAGGGGGGAAAGGGTCAACAGCTTATTAGCACACGCATAAGACGCATATACACAAAACAGTTTACGCAAGACAGACATACATCTACACTAAAAACACCCCAACTCTGGGCCCCCACAGCTCCCCCCTACTTAAAAGAAGCCAACCCCGATGTCCTCTGAAAATAGAGCGAATGCAGGTCCGGAGCAGGGATTCACAAGTGTACTACCCCATTACCTTAGACTTCTAGCTACCTAGTAAAATGAGTGTCTACTAACTCCTATGAAGACTAAGCTGAAGACTAGAAACAACTCTAACCTAGACATGATGTCAGCATGGCAGAACAACAATGAACTTCCCCCTCCAGCTAACCCGGTAACCCTTCCTGGTTTGATTTCCCAGGATCCCACTTCCAGTGTCAGACGTTATCTATGACAGCACGTATTGAAATGAGGACTGGCCAGTCTTTTTTTTCTTTTTTTGTGCTGAACCGAGATACCGGGATACTTCAGCATTCGCTATGGGGCCCATACATTGTTCTTCTCCCCAAAGCCCAAAACATTATTCCACACTGGCTCTAACACTAAGACAGAAAAGGGTGCAAAATTTTATCTTTACATGAAATTAAATTTCTAGAGTCCCAGCAAAGAACAAGTGAAATATATATTTCTATACTAGGATTATTTATTTCTTATTAGTTTAAGAAGAAAAAAAATCCCTTTTCTACCTAAACGTTTTGTAGCAGTGCCAACCAAAAAGAAACAAAATGTCCACAAGTTCTCTTTCCTTTTTAGTACTCTACTCCTTGAGGTCTCCATGGCAGTGTAGGCTCCTCCACTTTCGAGTAAGTAGAAAGTCCAGCGAGAGTCTGGTTACTTCCCCATGACCCTATTTCTAGAACACACAGACGGCCCAGGACTCCACCAACCTCCACAGACTGCATCTCGACTCTCTTCTCTCCCTCTCCCCCCCCCCTGCTTTCCTCTAACTCCTCCCTCCTTGCAAGACTAACTACAACTCACAGATTAAGGGGGGGAATGGGGTGACAAGACATAGGACAGTTTATTAGCACGTGCATAAGACACATGTACACAAAACAGTTTATGCAAGACAGACATACACCTACCCCAACTCTGGGCCACTACATGGGGCATAAAGGGATCACTATTACCTTATGGGTCAAAAAAGGGAGCACTATTACATTATGGGGGCACAAAGGAACACTTTTACTTTGTAGGGGAACTATTACATTATAAGGACACAAGGAGGCATTATTGCTTTATGGTTGCACTGTTACATTATGGGGGGCACAAAGGTGGCGATATTACCTACTAGTATACAATGGTGTCACCAATACCTTATGGGGGTACTATTAGCTTTGTTGCGGTGAAAGGGAGGTACTATTGCTATGTAGATGTCATTGAGAGGAGCAGGAGGAGCAGCAGGATGGTTAGAGGGTGTAGAAATGAATTACAGCTAGAAAAAAATTGCCATGGCAGTCTTGGGCCCAAATAGAGAAGAAAGGCAAAAGTGAACACCACTAGTCAGAGGAATATGAGTCACTGGAGGTAACTGCACGGTACTCACTATGACTGTATAGAACTGGTATCTATTATTTTGTGACCACATTATTTAGATGTGTGCTAGTGTTGATACACTGTATCTAAGCCCACCATGTTATAAAGACTTATGTAAATGCTCCCCGCTGTCTCCAAGCTGAAAATCTGCCACAGGGCCAATGAGCCTTTAACTACACCAGCCAGGATAATGTCTGTGTACCTCTTTTGACATTTCTTGACTGCATTGAAGTCCACTCCAGTCCCTTTGTGTTGATGAGCCTCAGTCTATGTAGCACCATTATGGATTTTCTGTGGGTGCCTCCCACTACTCATTGCCTAGCCCACGAAGCTGCTCATTCAGCCTCCTCCAGAATCATGTGTTCACTCAGGTAATGGGCGCGTTACCTGATCTTTTTTCCTCAGCATTCTTGAGTCCCGATGACGCGCTCGACCACGTTAGGTCCTCTTGACTCAGAAGGACCAGGGTTACCAAACGCATCATTGCTGAGCTACCAGTAGCTCAGATTTCTGATTGACAAAGGAAGAACTATATGTTTATAGGCTGACTTGGTTCTACTATAGGAGGGCATATTTTAGCACAGAGTTGAACACATCTGCCAGCGTTAACAAGATTGTAAGTGACGTTAAGACTGATAAGGGGAATTTCCGGCGCAGACGATGTGACACCAGCCCACGTGGTGTATGTGCTGTTCCAGATCTTGCATTATTGATGAATGTGGCACACTGTACAACAGGGGGAGTATATGATAATCTAATGTGTGATATTTTCATAAATACAGTATATTTGATGTTGATTTCCTCCTTCCTGATGGCTTCTATGCTAAAAGGAGATCTGACAAGATAACCTATTTCTCCATGATTGCTGTGAGAGTCAGCATGCTCCGTGATGAGGTACTGGAGGCACTGATGAAGGCCTGCACCATCTCTGTCCCATACTCGACTGTGAGACGACAATCAGAGTTAAAACCGGGGTATGTTTGCCAATGTTGGCTTACCATATAGACCTCAAAGAACCTTTGTGCTTCAGAATAAGTTTTAGTTGATCTTTTGTGTCATTATGAAATGGCTGAATAGAACTTTAAAAACAAATTTGACACCTACTTTTGTAAGATTAGAAGATACGAGTGACAACTAATATGGCTTCCATAATACCTACAATAATGTTTGTCACCCACCTTCCTCAAAGACCTAAAATGTACCTACTTATAAAAGAGAAGTACAGCATACATTGATCAGCTATAACACTAAAACCACTGACAGTGAATAACATTGATGATCACCTGACAATGGCCACTGTGAACAGCTGAGAAATGCATTTGGAAAGCATTCAGACCCTTTCACCATTATTACATTTTGTTATGTTGTTGCCTTGCGCAAAGTAAAAGACACCCCCTGTCTATATAAGGTCTCACAGCTCATGATGCATATCAGAGCCAATACGAGGCTCTGATATGCATCGTATAAGCCGTGAGTAGAAAATAACTGCTTGTAGAACTCAGAGACAGGATTGTGTGGACACAGGTCTGGAGAAGGCCACTAAAAAAAAATCTGCACTGAACGTTCCCAATAGCACAGCGGCTGCCATAATTCTTAAATGGAAAACGTTTGGAACAACCAGGACTCTTCTTAAAGCTGCCAATTCACCAAACTAAGTAATCGGGGGAGAAGGGTCCTGGTAAGAGGTGATCAAGAATCCTATGCTCACTTTGGCTGAGCTCCAAAGATCCGATGTGCAAATGGGGAAAACTTCCAGAAGGTCAACCATCACTGCAGCACTCCACCAATCTGGGCTTTATGGCAGAGTAGACAGAAAGAAATCTCTCCTCATTAAAAGACAAATGAAAGCCACCTGGAGTTTACCAAAAAGCATCTGAAGGACTCTTGGACTGTGAGAAACAAGATTCCCTGGTCTGATGAAACCAAGATGGAATTTTTTTCCTCAATTCTAAGGGTTCCCACCCACCGGCGTTTTTTTCTCCACTGTGCTACGAGAGTAAGTGAAAACTCTCACAGAGCAGTGCGAGAGACAGTCTTTTTAATGGGGCCAGTGGCAGCAGCGCTAGCCCCATTGAAAAGATATGGAGAATGTCGCAGACTTCTGCCACAGCTGTGACAGCTGCGGCAGAAGTCCGCGGCATGCTATCCCAATGCTTTCAATGAGATCGGCACTGCTGCCGATCCCATTGAAAGCAGTGGTTTCTGACAAGCCCTGCAGAATGATTATCGGAGAAGGGCTTGGAATATAAGCCCTTCCCCGATAATCATAAAAAAGTGGTTAAAAAAATAATAAGAAAGTTACTCACCTCTCCTGCTGTCAGCCGCGTCCTCCGGCTGGCTCCCCGGCACTGCTACTGAACTCTTTCAGCAGACGGGGATTTAAAAATCCCCGCCTCCTGAAAGGGCTGTGCAGATTGGCTGAGGGCTTCAGCCAATAGCAGCTACTGCTTAGATATTGGCGGAGCGCTCAGCCAATGGCAGATAGCTCTTAGCTATTCATTCATGAATAGAATGTCCCAGAATGTCACAGAATGTCCAAAATGGCAGGCCCAGTGGGGTGTTCCCAGTATGTAATGCCTAGTACCTATCAAAAATGGTCTAAAGATGGACAGCTAATGAATCTCCAACAGGATCATGAATGGCAAAGGCCTCCTGATGCAGGTTGCGAGTGAAGGCTTGCCTATATAGTCTGATCTACAGAGCAGCTACTGTAGGTAAAATTGCTGAAAAATATTGGGTCTGATAGAAAGGTGTCAGAGAACACAGGACATTGCAGCTTGCTGTTTATTGGCTGTGCAGCCATAGGTTTATTTATTTATAAATCTAGAGGAAGGAGGGCTGTACCCGGGAGCTTTGGGATACTAGTTTCTGAAAATGTATTTATCGTGGAGAATAAAAGATGAAGATGAAATTAGCGGGCATGACCAGAATATATGCAAAAGGGATCCCTCTTGTCCACAGCCTCTCCAACATAGGGCGTCTGGAATGAAGCGTCTATTTCTTACTCGTAAGGGTGTAAAATACCATCTTGTTAAAACTATTAAGTGAGTTTCTAATATTTTAGCACAATTAGTAGCTTGTTTTGCTTGTCTGAAAGAGAACAAGCATCTTTCTATTGGAACAGTTATTCTCAGATCCTTTTCCCTATTTAGGAGGTGACATTTTTTACCCGGTCTCAAGTCTCCTACTATGTTGTCATAGAAAAACTTGGTTTTTGAATTATTATTATTATTAATAAATTTAAATACCGGATTTTGTTTTTCCATATTGTTTATCTCTATATATTTTATTTATCATGTATTCGTTCTTTTTATCATATTCAATTCATTCCAGTCTATTTCATCACATGACCAGCTCTAGCTGCAATGAATTTCATGGGTCTTTCAAAGAATATTTAATTTCATGTAAAAATTGGACGAATTTAAAAAATATATATGAAATCTGTCTTTGTATTCATTCCTGCTGGGAATCTGGTGCTCAGTGTTAGAATCCAATAGGCTTCTCTATTAGGGACCATCTCTTTACTTATTCTGCACTTTCTGGGACTATTAACCTTTTCAAACTCTCCATGTTACCTGAGTGTACCTCCAAGAAATGTCCGGCCGCTCCTGAGCCACTCGGGTTGGAATTTTTCATCTGTCTCCCATGTTTTGCAATGCATGTCCTGATCTTTCTCGTAATGCATCCCACATAGTATATCCCACACGTAGTACATATAATGACAAATACTATATTTTCACAACTACAGTTTATGAAGCTATTAATTTTAGACTCTTTATCCCTTCACTATTGGTAAATCTCTCCTTTCTCAAACCCAAATGCCACACACTGCAACAAGAGTTCCCACATCTAAACAAACCCTTAAATGTCAACCAGTGAGATGTTTTCTATATTTGATACATATAAACTGGGTGATAGAATGTTACCTACATTTTGATTTCTCTTCGCCACAAACATTGATTATCATTTATAATCTCATCTTGTTTTAAGATTAGCAAGAACCTATATAAAAAAAGCTTTTTTGATGTTATAAAATCACGGTTGTATGTAGGCTGTTGGGAACACTGAGCCCTTTCTCTTTTTCCAAGACAGAATTCCTTTCTTATTCTCCAGTAGTTTTTCCCTTTCCATCATATCTACTTTTTTACCAGTTCTGTTAAAGATAGATTATTTGTATCCTTGGTCTTGCAACCTACGGTATATTTCTTTTTTTTTTTCTGCGTCATAACTTACTGGGTCACTACAAGCTCTTTTTGCCCTTATAAATTCCCTTGTGGGTATCACTTTAAGGGCGACTTCAGGGGTGGGGGCGGAGCTAAGTTCCAGGTCTCAGCTCTGCCTGCGTCCTGCCCCCTCCCATTGCAAATAGCGTCAAGAAGCAGAGAAGGGACGTGAGCTCAGTGCACTGCTCCCGGCTCTTGTAGCCTCCTTCCCCTGCAGAGAGGGACACCGTATATCGGCCGGGCATGAAAACCTGGCCGATATACCGTAGTCTGAATAAGCCCTTACTGTGTTATTAGGATGCCCACTAGTGGCATGTAGAATCGTGTTACCAGACGTTGGTTTTCTATATAATTCCATTTCAATTCTCCCTGTTTCATTATTACCTTTCAACATCAGATCTAAGAATGGAACCATCATTTTATAATTCCATGTAATTTAAGGTATGCACTGTGTACTGTGTTTCCATATTTTTGTCCAACCCCTTGGATATTGCAAATGTGAATCTTCATATCCAAGCTACAGGGGGTACAGAGTTTGCACTTGGACTTGGAAACATGAGGGGAACCAAATGATCCCTTTATGCCACATGAGACCACTGTCATAAATGACATAGCTGGGAGCCTTGTCACAGAGTTTGCATTGGGGCTTAAGAAGCTTCACAGTAGGCATGTAGGGTGACCAGATTTTCTCAGGGTCAAAGGGGTGTGATCAGGGGCGTGGCTTATCACAACGTATGATTTTTTTTCTTTTTTTTTTTACCTCCTTTGTTGTAAAAAGTACAAAGCCATTTAAAAAAAGATGGGGAGCAAATTCTGCAGCATTTCTTCATGCAAAAGGCAGTCAAAATCTAGAAATTAGCCTCGTACTTGCAGCTGATTTTTCACTATGCGGCACTCCCCCTTATCTGCTCCCAAGGCTTCCAGTGTTAGCACTCCCTGGAAGTTAGGGGAGTAGCGGAAGAGGATCCCAGATGCACACACTGCCATCAGTGTTTATATCTGGCAGCGGTGCCAGTCAGTGATTACTAGCTGTGTAGCTGCAGCACCCTGGCTGCTAATCACTTTAATGGGGATCCCACGTCTTGAAATGGTGACCCCATGTCCCGACCCTGGGAAAGCTGGACAAAAGGTCACAAAGCGGGACTGTCTGACCTAAATGAAGATGTATGGTCTCCTTATATAAGGGCTTAAACAGATGAGTGTGATACGTGGAGAATGGAACCCATTGATTTCAATGGGCTTTTTACCCCCTTTCTTTTCTTTTTTTGCTCCTGCTTTTCTGTGGGTGCAAAATAATAGGACCTGCCTTATCTTGTGCATGTTTGCGAACCAAAAAGCCCCACAGAGGTCTATGGGAGGTGTGGAAGCACGCATATCTGCCCGCACGGAAATGCACTTAGTGCAGCGCATACCTGCAATCACAGCCACCATGTTAGGCAATGTATCCTTTTATATCAGGTGCGGTGATTCCCCCCGGCTTGTGTGAATGAGTGGTGCCTGCGCAAATACGCTCCATTTCTGAACAGGCGCAAGTGTTAAATACACTCATTCACTGTGCAGAAGTGAGCATATTACGCTACACGCTCTTCTTTCGAGGCCCAAAACCTGGCGATATCTTGTACACAACCTCTCCTTCTCCCAGACTTCAGATTGGACTCACAAACTTGTCTAATATAGTAGTCTTTATTGGCTCAATCTAAATAAAGTCTTATAATGCCGTATGCACATTACTGTGCCAATTTACAGCCCCCAACAGTAATTCTCACCACCACTGCTTGTTTATAAGACCCTCCTAACATTTCTATATGACCCCTTTCTAACATTTCATACCTCACTATAAACCCCCATTGTGGATGAATCCCTCTGTGACCTCCATAGAAGCATCTCCACTCGCTACACCCAGATCTGCGCTGGCAAGGGCGCTGCCCATTGTAACCTATGGAAATACACATCATGTATCTGGATGATGAACACTTATTGAATAGAGCAGAAAATGACCCTCACAGGCATTATTATCCCTCTCAGTAGTACAATTTATGGGTTATTTCTCCACCCTGTTCATTTAAATTTCCACACAACTACAAGTTTTCTAAAACTCCAGAAGTTCTGATGAACTATGGGCACCGCTGCCAACCCTGAAATGAAGTGCCATCCCTACCCCATCTATTAATAATGTGGCACTAGAAGAACCAGCTATGAATTTCCCTGTTTCATTGGGCACTAGACCATCACTCATGGTGCCCACATCACTGTGTATATGGCAGAGCAGGGTACTGGCAAGCAAAGTACTGGCAGCTTCCCTGACCTTTGACCTTCACTCGGCCAACTGCCATTTCCTTTCAACTGACGACGGCAGTGGTTGGATTGAAGAGTACAAGACTGTGAATAATGGCGTCCAATGGACACGGAGGAGTTGGAGAAAAGAGAAAGAGAGAAGATGACAGCGTGAGTGGACTCACGGAAATAAAGAAGAGGAGGAGCGGAGAGGATGAGCCTAAGGATGAGGGGCCAAGACCGGGCACCAGCCAGGACCTCGTAACACCACACCACAGCTTTGATATCAGTCGCTTCACCGCCCTACAGATCTTGGGCAGAGGAAGCTTCAGCAAGGTAAGTTCCAGAACTTTGTATTTTCGGGTTGGGGCGCAGCGAGGGCTCCTTCACACGGGGGGATTTTACATTAGTATTTTTAAGCCAAAATGTAAATCTTCCCATTCAACTTCCACTTTTCAAAAGCCATAACTTTTTATTGTTCTGTCGACATGGCCGCTTGAGGGGTTGTTCTTTGCAAAGCGAACTGTAGTTTTCATTGGTGCCATTTTTGGGTAAATATACTATATTGTACAACTTTAGAAATGTTTTTTGATAGCAGGGAGAGAAAACCCATCAATTCTGTCATTGCTCGTTTTATGTGTTTTTTACAGCGCTAATCATGCAGCATAAATAACATGATACATTTTCTCTGCAGGTCGGTACGATTACAATTATACCAAAATTCTTATGATTGTTTTGGGTTTTTCTACTTTTCCACAGTAAAAACTCTTTTTTGGAAATTTGTTTCCCACATCGCTGCATTGAAAATCCTATAACTTTTTTATTTTTCTGTGGACGGAGCTCTGTGAGGGTTTTTTGTGTGACAAGCTGTAGTCTTTATTGGTACCATTTTGGGGTACATACGGCTTTTTTGATCACTTTTATTGTGATTTTTGGGAGGCAAAATGTTGAAAATAAGCATTATGCATCTGTTTTGTAGTTTTTTTTATTGTTTTTTGCTGTGCAGGATAAATAATGTGTTCAAATTAATTGTACGGGGTGTTACAGATATGATGATACCAAATATGTGGGGTTTTACGTTTTTTTAAATTTATACAAATAAGGTAAAGAACACAAAAAAGAGGGGTTTTTTTGTTTTACATGATTTGTTAGTTTTTCACATTATTTTTATATTTTCTTTTTTACACTTTTTATATCCCTGTAGGGGTCTTGTACTATAGCAGCTATGATAATAAAGCCTTGCAGGACTTGTTTGTATTTCCCATGCCGTCGTTTAGCAATGACCCATATATCCGCAGCTCATATGGTGACCCTAGGTTACCGATCTGGCATCTTCTCTTTCGCTGCCAATGTCCCTGGTGGCACATCCGCAGTACATGGAACACTGCGCCATCGCTAGGGCAATGACGCGGCCTTCTCTGCTGCGAATGTACCGCCCGGAGCATGCGCAGTTGAGAGGATGCCACACTGTCGCTATGGCGATGACACGGCTCCTGTGGCCATTCCGCAATGATGATTGCGGAATGGCTTGCATGATGGATGACTTTTTTCATTAACTTCAATGGAAGCCGGCCGTGCGTAGCCTGCAGCAAATCGCAGAAAGCTGTGATTTCTTTCCTGCGAAAATCTCAATTAATTTCCTCTAATGGGCAGGAAATCGCGTTTTGCCATAACATGCTATGGGCTGGATTTGCTGTGAAATCCGTAGGTGGAATCCCGCTCTGGATTTCGCAATGTAAGTCGGCCCGCTGCAGGAGGCCTTATGCTCACGGAAAAAACTCTATTGTGTAAATTGACTTATGGTGCGGATTGTAACTCTGCTCCATGTCAACTTATGTTGTTTCAGCATGATTTTCATCTCTTTTCATGTAGATGCTGCTATGTGTGGAACTAGCCTTAGGCTACCTACACATAACCAAGCGCGATATCGGAATGTGAAACGTGGCCCAATATCATGCTCGCTAATGTGCGATTTACCCATTTTTTCTTTAAAAACACACAAATCTTGCACAATTTGAAAGCGGCCTATTGATAAATCCCTCATGCAATAAATGTATATGATTTTCCCCTCTGGTCGCTGTCAGTGATTATTTCCTATTTGTTTTCTTGAGGTGGTCCTGGCATCATTCCCCGAAAGAAACACTTTCATGGCCATCAAGGTTGTCAACAAAACAAGGAGCGAACCACACATCTTAATGAGAGAGCAGCGGATACTACAGAAGGCCCAAGACTGCCCTTTCATCTGTCACCTGTATGCCGCACAGCAGTCTGCAGACCGAGTCTACTTTATCACAGAGTATCTGCTTGGAGGAAGCCTAGGAGCGCTGATCAAAATGTGCGGCAGCTTGGACATCAACCATGTGAGGTGAGTAAATGACTAACCAGGGGTTGGGGGGACTGAGGGTGACATGACAAATATAGAAGAGTGGAGGGCATACAGGCTGCCTCTTCTCTTCTGGTGGTGACGGACACTTTGATGGTGACATGATGTCAGCGGACTGATTTCATGTCATTGATACTACACTCTTCTCTCAGATTCTACACAGCGGAGATAGCATGCGGTCTCCAGTTCCTGCATCAACGCAGCATCGTCCATCGGTAAGCAAAACTTTCCCACATTTCTCTTTTTCCTTGCAATGGGTTCCAGACTTTCCCAGAATCCTCAATTAGGACTTTTTTCTGTGGTACATACCTAAGACCTCTGTATCAATGAACAGATTAACATGTCTCTTTTTTTCATTGCAGTGACATAAAGCCAGACAACATCATGCTGGACAGATCTGGACACATCCGCCTGATTGACCTGGGGCTGGCCCAAGACGGTGTCACCTCGTCTAACAAGATCAGTGGAGTGACGGGCACACTTCAATTCATGGCCCCAGAAGTGCTTCTTGAAGAAGACTACGACACAGCAGTCGACTGGTGGAGCCTGGGAATTGTCGTATCCTGGATGGCGGCAGGACAGTCCCCTTTCTATTACGGCTCCATCAGGAGAAAAGTCATCAAAGCCATCACCAGAAAGGAGCCAAAATTCCCACCTTGGCTTGATGCTGATGTGAAGCATCTTCTGGAGAGACTGCTACGTAAGAAGCCTGAGGAGAGGCTGGGTGTCTACAGGAACATCCGAGGTCACCAGTTCTTCGACACCATAGATTGGGAGGTGCTGGAACTTAAAAGAGCACGGCCACCATTCAAACCATTCAGGGAAGTTTTGGAGAATCGGGACCTGCTGTGGCTGGAGGATAAGACACCCCTTCACCCGATAGACGGATTATCGTACACTTCACCAAGTTGGACCCGGTAAGATCTTCCTCCTCTAGGGATAATGTTCTTCATTTTGACCTCTGTGTTCATCATTATTGTTCCTCTTGTGTCAGACAGCACAGGTGGTCATATAATAACCCTGCTTCGTGTCACCATGCCTGGTCCGCAGTCTTTTCCCTCCTCAGCTACATTTTTATTTCTTTTCCAATAATTATGTTTCTGCTTCTTCCTAGGATGATGAGAAGAATCCGATTGTGAAGGAAGCCACAACCATCTGGTAAGTTATATCTGTACACCTACACATACCTATCTGTACAACAATACATTCCTATACACAAAGGACACCTACCATTAATACACTGCAACAGAACAGCCGGGCTTCTGCCAAATGATTTGACCTTTTATGCCAGAATCTGGCATAAAATGCCCTGTAATTTTCCCCCTTTGAGTCATTCCCTTCTGAGATTTTGATATATCTGGTTGGCAAGCAATATGGCCTCCATTATGGCTTCCACAATCACAAAACTGCTAATAACTCATAGTAGAGTCACAGTTGCAGAAAATAACTTTTTTTGTATATCAAATATAAATCAGCTCCTGATACAAATCGTCATATTACAGTAGTTCACTTGTTTGTATCCACAACTGGTAAAACTAACAATTTTCTCTCTTATTTCTTATAGACTAAGCCTGCGTCAACTGTCTCCTGAACCTGCGACTCTGCTGCTGTAGAAGAGCTCCGCTTACCAACAACATCCTCTCTCCACCATCTGTATCCTGCATCCTAACATCAGCTACCTTGACCTTCTCCGGCTGACTTGAACATCATCCTCTCCTGAAGACCTTCTACACCACCAGGAGCGGCCTGTGCTTGATTTGTAGCTGGCGAGTTCAGGAAAAATAGCCCGAGTGACTATTATCCCTGAACTCCTGGTTACTAGTAAGACCTCGGCACAGGCCGGGTAAGTAGCCTACACCACACCAGATTAAACACAAGTATAAATACAAACACATACATAGACACGAGTACGCACACACAGATAGGTGTAGTTGTCGGCTTTGATCTTGGGACTTGCTCTGATCGCCATATTTGGGATCAGGAAGGAATTTTTCCAACTTGAGGACAATTGGCTCATACCTCAAGGTGGTTTTTGCCTTCCTCTGGATCAACTCACAGCCTTAAATAGGGTTAAGTTTTATTTATAAGGAAACAGCCACATAAATAATATAATACAAACATAAAAATGAAACACAAACTTTAGCTGACATCACATACAGTAGGGAGGTGAGCTGCTGGCGTTTGATTCTGAGATTTATTCTGGTTGCCATATTTGGGATCAGGAAGGAATTTTCCCCCCTTGAAACAGGATGATTGGCTCTTTCCTAAAGGGGGTTTTCGCCTTCCTCTGGATCAACACAGTCTATAAATAGGTTTAGTTCAATACACTTTATATTTCACACTAACAGATGGTAATAGATTTATGAAAACAATAACACATTTTAAAAAGTCAGATAGATCAGATGTCGGCTTCGATCCTGGGATTTGTTCCGATCGCCATATTTGGGGTCAGGAAGGAATTTTTTCCCTTTATACAAGGATAATTGGCTTTTTCCTTATAGGGTTTTCGCCTTCCTCTGGATCAACTCAGCCTCCAAATTCCCCATAATAAAATTTATTATCTCCTATAACTAGAAATAAAATGTTCTTTCTCCATAAATCTTTGTGTCTGTGTCTTTATTTCCATTGAATGTCTTACATAATGTTCTTCCAATGCCACTGGGGATTGTATTTGCAAGAACCATAGTGATGAGTGGGGGCCCATGTAGTTACGCCCCTGCCTTTAACCTTCCTTCACAGAAATTCCAGAGACAATATTGAGAACTTATTAGTCTGCCTGTCCTTGGGCGTTGCGGTAACCCGCTGCAGAGAGCTTTCACTGCGTTCCCCGTGGCTGGATTATCACCGCGGGGAATGCAATTCAAACCTGCCCATGGACAGACAGCCTTACCGTCAGAGACCCAAAGGGTCTCAACTAACTTATCAGATCAAATCTGAGAGCTTAGCTGCAAAGGATCCAATATCGCAAAAGTATAGACGTAGGAGATTGCTCAATCGTCTAGTTCCTCAGATGTAATACACTGGACCCAGACGGTTAAGGATAGAAGATCTATCTGTAATTTCTGAAGCCATAGCAATTTTCGGGCTCACTGCATAGAACTTTTCTGCCTAAGGCTAGGGTCATAGACAGGAGAAGCTTTCAGCCAGAGGACCTAACATATAGTGTAGTTGCCTGATTTACTCAAACCCTATGCTGGAGTGCTTTGGAGGATGAGGTTAATTAATGCCCATTAACTCATTATTATCTTGTTTTGCATGTAAAAGGACCCCCGGAGTTGTTTGCCGAGCCCAGTGTGTGTTTTAAACATATGCTTAGCTGTGTAAACAGCTGCACACACTCCATTGTTCTCCTTGAGGCTGCCAACACATTCCATTACTCTCCTCAAGGGTAGTGTAAAAATGCTCATCTATTGCAAGATGAGCGAAATACATTCAAACGGAATGTATTTGTACAGTCTTTCCGTGGCTAAACAATGGATTTTAAGTGAACTAAAATCCATTGTTCAAACGAAAAGTGCACGATACCCGCGGTTACATGTAATGGTCATTGCTCATTTTTGGCCGTTGGGACAAATTTTAAGTGATAATCCTTGTGCGTAAAAGGGCCTTTAGTTTCCTTAGTACAAAGGTTTATAGCCCCTGTATACTACTGTGCACATCCATCAGGTATGGTATATATGGAAACATCCTTCCTACATGCTGTAACCTGGTCATGTGCATGAGCCCTAAGGCAACCAGGGAATTGATGTTGGCAAAAAAAATTTTCTCTGCATTAGAGTTTTTAGAAAGACCTGTAAAAGGCCTCGGTTACTGGAGTTAGGGCCCTTTTACACAGGACAACTGTCATCCCAGTGATGATCATTCCTGTTCTCTTACATAGGAACGATCATCACTTATAAATATCTAATAAGTTAGTATATACGAGGTATAGGGTTGTATTTTGGCCAGAATATGTAAGCCCACAAACCCATGTCATCTTTCGAGTCCCTACTCTAACAAGACAACTAAAACCCCAAAAAGGGAACCCCGCCTACAAGTGGGGTGATCAATGATCATCCTAATAGGGATGCCCCAACACTGTAACCTAAGGGGTTGGCTAGCCCAAGATGGAAACAGGCAGGAACATTAGACAAGGGAAAAACAACGGGACAGTTCACACTTAATGTCTGAACACATCACTGTTCACACTAACAAACAGACAAGGGAATCCCACCCAGAACCTCATGCATGCAGCTTACACCGAAGCAGAACATGAATGACTCCAAGCACCAGCGCTCTTAGAGGCAATGAGATAAATGACAAATGGATAAATGACCAGAACCCTTCAGCAAGAGGGGCTGTTATCTATTTGCAGCAGACCGACGGGGATTGGTTGGCTGGAGAACTCTACACCAAGCCAGCTCAATCATCCCACACCTGTGGCAGTGTGCTGCTGTAAACCCATAGAACTACAGGTCCCAGGAGCACAACATGTCACACGCATGTTGGTGTCAGTGTATGTAATTCCTGGACTTCAGTATAGTAGTACATTAGAAAGCCTATGAGGTCAGCCAGAGGCTGTGCCTCATCGGCCACCACGGCCAGCATACCCGAAGGGTATATCCAAGCTTCTGGGTGCCATAGCAACTGATTGGGACCCCGCAATCACATAGCAAGGATGTGATAGGTGATAGAAGTAGCCCCTTCCTTTGTCTGCCTCTTAATTTGGAACAACAAGAATATACATATAGCGCTATGTTGTGCTAACACTGGTACTTAAAGCAGAGGCATGGTGGCTCAGTAGTTAGCACTGCTGCTGTTGTAGGTTCAAATCTGACCAAGGGTGATGGCTGTATGGAGTTTTAAAAAGTTGATGTCTTTGATGAGATTTAAACCTAGGACCCCAGCACTGCAAGCCAACAGTGCTAACCACTGAGCCACCACCACAAGAAAAAAGCCAAAGCGGGAAATGGAAAACAGGTTGTCACCAAGTTCCATCCGCCTCCCATTGAGTACAATGCAATAAAAAAAGGACCCATCTGTATTCCGTTTCAGAAAATGGAAACAAAAGTGTAGCAGTCTGCGCTTGTGATCCAGTATAAAAACCGGAATGGAGATGGATTGAAAATGAAATCCTTCCCCTCCAATACATTTCTGTGGACTTGAAAACGGAAGCCTTTTCTTTCCATTTTGCTGTTTGCACGACAAAATAGCAAAAAACAGGACTGAAAGCACTAGTGTGAATGAGCCCTTATTCCTGCATTCATTCATAACACAACAAAGCAATGCCTTTGAGTTCGTTCAGACAAATGTGTTTTTTCCGCGCAAAATTTTCATCCGTGACAAGACAGGTCTTGCTCCATCTTTGTCCGTGTTATGCAGGAAGCTACCATAGACTGTATGGCAGCTGAAAAAAGGGAGGGGAGGGTGAGGAAGTTACTCTGCATATAACGCTGGGGAAAGAAGACAGCTGGCACTAATTTGGCATTTACTTGCCATTCTATTCCACAGGAAGGTGTTACATGCAAGCGGGTGAAGTAACGGTGACGTATCAGCCTGTTGCTTGCCCTCTCCCAGCCTCGTGCATATTAAAATACGTTCTGTACGCGAACGCTTGCTGGTATCCGCCCATATAAATGCAGTAAAAAAACTACATATTTCAAGTACTGAAATTTCATACACCCATATGAATGAGCCCCAAGGCTGCACATTGATTGGAGTTAGCTGTAAGCCCAGAGCTCGATCACCCTATAGCTGTATCGCTCATCATCACCCCTCATACACAGGCACATACGTAGGGGGACTACCCACTAAAGTTTTTTTTCACTGCGAAATTCGCAGCATTTTTTTTCTGCAGGGGTCTATGGGAATTGTAATGTTAAAATCGCAATTTCGTGGTAAATTGCGATTTTGCGCGATCGCGATTTTAACATTACAAGTCCCATAGACCCCTGCAGCAAAAAAAAAAAGGCTGTGAATTTCACAGTGAAAAAGAACTGTAGTGGGTAGTCAGCCTAAGTGTGCATTCAGACGACCATATATCGGCCGGGTATTCACGCTGCCCGATATACGGCGTCTCTCTCTCTCTACAGGGAGAGGAGGCTGGAAGAGCCGGGAGCAGTGCTCTGAGCTCTTGAACCCTCTCTGCCTTCTCTCCACCCCTCTGCACTATTTGCAATGAGAGGAGGCAAGACGGGGGCGGGGCTAAGTTTCGGGAATTTGCTCCGCCTCCGTCCCACCTCTCCTCATTGAAAATAGTGCAGGTGGGTGGAGAGGAGGCGAGAGCTCAGCGCACTGCTCCCAGCTCTTCCAGCCTTCTCCCTCTGCAGAGAGAGACGCCGTATATTGGCCGGCGTGAAAACATGGCCGAAATACGGTCGTCTGAATAAGCCCTAAGGATGTTTTGTGCCTGTACAGTTTGCATCTGTTCATGTAAAGGGCTCTTTAAACAAGCACCATTCGACATGTTACAGTATAGCGATAATCAGCGCTCATTTGGGCAACAAATCTGCCCTCGACAAAGGACCTTTACTGTGGAGGACATATGTTTCAGGGCTTATTCAGACGACTGTATATCGGCTGGGTATTCACGCCCGGCTGCAGGGGGAGGAGGCTGGAAGGGCTGGGAGCAGTGGTCTGAGCTCCCACCCCCTCTCCGCCTCTCTGCATTATTTGCAATGAGAGGAGGTGGGGTGGGCGGAGCTAAGTCCAGAGACTGAGACACTGACACGGCACATCAGCTCCCACGAGGCCACAATGATCCTGCCTACAGAATTGTGAATTACTCCCAGCCTGATGCACTGACACACTGACAAGTCACACAAGGCCACAATGATCCTGCCTACCGTATTGTGGAATACTCTCAGTCTGATGAGACCATTTTCTTCCTTCTTGAGTCTGGGGAATACAGTTCTCCTTGAGGAGAGCAACAAGTTGGAGTAGGGAGTCTTATATGGACCATACCATGCACCCTGGGAAAAAAGTATGCAAATAGGAAATGGAAAAGTACCTCCACAGCATCACCTATCCTTATAAGTCAACGTTTGACCATTCAACAGGCCTTGTAACATGATTAAAGGCACATTCACATGGGCATATTTTCTATCTATTGCAATCTTACAGATGTAATACTAACAATATAAACCCCTTTGTAAACCCCACATATTTTTTTTTTCTCTTATTCTAAAGACCTTCTCCAAACGTCTTTTGGTCACTACACTTTTATTTAAAGCCGCAATGTTAATTCTACCATCATTATTTATATCGTTGTGAAACATCAGCGGCTGTAATATAGATACTTACACACATAACAAGCTCAAAAGGGAGACATCAGTCCTTTATGTTGTTTTAATTAGGAGTTTTATACTCTAGAATTGTGCTTAGTTGACTATCAGTCACGCCTCCTGTGTGACCTCATTTATCTGGCACCGCTCCCTCCGTTACGATGGGATTGTCCGTTCGGCCCGGCATCCGTCTAGTCCCTCCTACCCGCCCCGCGGTAAGTCTTCGGTCCTTGACACTCCCCTTTCTTGTTTATGCATGTGCGGGCGTATCCTTCAGGACGCCGCAGTACAGGCAACGACATCAAGTAGTGGGTCTATCCCCACAGAAGAAGCTGTACGTGCGCGCTACGTGCGCAGTGACGTCAGCTACGTGTTGACGTCTGTTCTGTATTCCTTTACCTAGGTAACGGCTTGCGTCCCGGATACCCATAGCTACATTGTCCTTCCGCATAGGCAATCGGTGGATGGATCCAAAAGCAAAAGGCCTGCACCCCAGGATCAGAATCTATCCCTGGGCTGTTCAGGTACAGATTCCTGGATTGGGACTGCTACACCGGATTTTCTTTGCTTCTTAGCTGCAGATAGCCTCTGTTTATGGACTGACATGCCACGATAGGCTGTATCGATTAAGCCGGCCCCCTTGGAGGCGTGTCTATGGATATATAAGCAGCTCCAAATGGGGCATTTTTCATTCCCTAGCCTACCATCAAGGCGATGGGTCATACCTTTTTCTTTGCTCTCTCTTGAGCCCTATATCTGGGGGGTTTGCTGAGGTTGCTTGCCTGAAATCTAACTACTAGGAAGCTAGCTTTATGGCTTGTCTATCTTGAGAGCATGCACAGCGTCTAAAAGTGCTTCTACAACTAGGTCAGGAGAGTTTGACTCATACTAATGTCATACCTCCATACTAATGACCTCTATGCGAGCAATTTGGACATCTAAAAGTGCTTCTACAATTAGGTCAGGAGAGTTTGACTTATATTAATGTCATACCTCCACACCAATGACCTCTAATGCGAGCACTTTGGGTTGGAATCTAGCACTTTAGCTATTCTTGTTTGCTTAAGTGCAATTAATTGGGTCAGGAGATCAGGACATAATTTTATGCCTTATCCCCATATTGATGACATAAATTCTAACTCGATACGCTAACTACTTTGAGTATCCTACTTGTGCATGACAAGCATTATACCATCTCTCTAGCGCTCAGATATTTGAGAGCAGTGCCCCCCCCCCCCCCCCATATTTTCGGGGACGCTCTACTCTACCTCTGTGCGTGTATTGACGGGCATACTTTGAAATAAACACCTCTCGTTATGTACCTACATATATCATCCAGCTATTAACCGCTAGCACACAAGACAAGCTTCCTTGCTTAGAGGTACCTTTTGGCAGGCCCCCAACCCTAAGAGTTACCTTAATGCCCTAATTGAGAGTATAGAACTCTCCTATAATAAGGATATTTATTCTGATCACTACACAAGTTTTGCTGTATTCATATTAGATACAGCTTTTTATATATCAGTTTGATGTTCTCTCGGGGATTTCTCATTCCCTCTACCTCTGAACCTATGACTCAAGTACTGTATCTCCTGATGATCCAACAAATTAATGGTGAAACGCGTAGAGTATAAGTACTGACCAACTCTAGTACTGATCTGAGTATTTGTACTGGCTTACTCAAGTACTGATCATCATAAGTGAATACCTAGATGGTGATCCTGTCTTGTCGACACCCATAACAATTCAGGACGCTCAATTGTTGGAGCCTGAGTCCTGATCACTGATAGTGATAGTGTTCCATCACAAGTGAAAGTCCAAATGGTAACCCTGCCTTGTTTACACATAGAATAAACCAGCTCTTTTGGCTCCTATATTGAATTATCCTTTGCTTTTTTGAATCCATCTTGGGTAGAGTGTTTTTGGTTGTTATCATAAAACATTTTTTTTATCGCTTATCAAGTATCAAATAACTCCAGGTCCTTATCCTCCTATAACGAATCTGTGTCTGGAGGTACCTGGTTGCTGTGTGTTGTCTTTGTAGTGCCCAGTTTATGTCTTTTAATATATTTAATAAAATACGTTTTTAGTGGTAGTCACGTCTGTGAATTCCACATATATTGTACGTGCATAAAAAAACAAATTGCTGCATGTCCTATTTTGGTCCGTATCAGGGATTGAAATCACCCATTATATTCTATGGAATTGAGTAAAAGCACAGCAAATACGCCGTTGCGTGCGTATTCACTTCATGTTGGCAGGAGACAGTGGGTAAAAAAAAGACATCAATTGGATCTTCTTATTCTTTTTTGCACATGTAGAAAACGCAGTGAATATGAATACAATGTAAAAAATATAGAAAAACAAAGGATCTCAACAGCACACCTTCAGCCACAGAGGCTTATAAATAGGGAGAAAAATGATAGAAGACAGCGTCAAGCTGGTAGATGCACGCTCACCGTGGGATCCGGACTTCAAGGGTCCCAGTCAGGCACAGAGAGAGTATTTGAGGAAAGCAGCATCAATTGAAGCTATTTCAAAAGAACATCCTGGATTCTTCAGGGGATGCAATTCCAATTTCCATCTTTATTTAGCAAAGGACTCCATAAGCAAAAACAAAACTTGCAACGTTTCGTCTTACGCAGAGGACTTTGTCAAGCATGTTCACATAGAGACAGAGACAAGCATATAAATGAACCCCCACCAATCACAAAAGACTCAAAAGACACATCCCCCACCAAAGTGTCAGCACAGGATTGGACAAAAAGAAGGAGGTTCCCACCGCATCAGGTGTGGCAAATTGTAATCTATTGAAGTTGTAATTACCTTAATCTGGAATAGCCAGTGTGGTTCAGGAACGCTATGTCGCATCCGGTGACCAAATAAGTCCGCAAGGTGTCAGCGCTGGAGAGTACTAAAGCATCCGGGTAAAATTGTAAGTAGATGCATGGGGGACCCGTTAGTTTGCGGAACAAGCATGGTAGCCTATAGTTCCGGCATACCATGCCGCGATACGTCACGTCCGGTAGAGACCGGAAGTGACGAGACAGAAATGTGCGCCCGTCCGCATAATGCCACCGGCACCACATAAAGGCCCGGGGGCAACGTGAGGCACTCGGATAGTTAGAGTCAGTACTCAGAGGGCACACAAATCATAGTGGTACCAGGCCGGATGTAAACCAGTTATCGCTGCGGTCCGTCACTTCCGGTGGAAAATGTCTGTGTTATCTCTATACAAGTGTCACCTTTAATTGTAATCCTGCCTGTGATGATAATGAGATGACTACTGAAAAGTTTTCTCTGGAATTGGAAGTGTCAGACTATTATTAGGCTCAGTGGTCAGTGTGAAAACTTCCGGACATTAGGATTTTTTCATTTTTTAACATAGATCGTGAGAAGGACAATTATAAAATAATATGAAATAATAACATAATTTATCACAGATGGGCTTCAATCAAGATGCCGAAAAATCTCAAAGATGATCAAGAGAAATGGGAGGCCTTTAGAATCATATCAGATGGATGGCCGAGGCTAGGATGTGGAGGTTGGGGGGCAATCCACTACTAGTGGGAGTATTTTATACTTTGCAGGTTCGCTGTTTGGCACTGCATAGAATGAAGAGGAAATGTGTGAAATATTAATCATTTCATACTTTGCCGTCCCATTTTGGGCATTCTATATAATGACTCATTTCACACATTGCCTACAACATATACATCACTGGGCTCCAAACTGTCATGAAATATGAACGGCCAATATGGCCAAAATAGCTAATTTTCCTATCATCGTACAAAAAACGAAATAGAAAGTAATCAAAACGATCAACAAAGTACAACTCATCCCACAAAAAATACCCCTTAGGGCTGAGTCACATGGACGCATCAGCGCCCGTGTTACTGCGGGTAGCAGATGGCTGTACCTCAAGACGGTCTCTCTGCAGCGCCGGAGGAAAGAACATGTGACCGGCTTCATTGCCAGTCATGTGTTCTTTTATCAGCGCTGCAGAGAGACGTCCGTCTTCAGGTACAGCCGACTTCTTTCTGCAGTAACGACTCAGTCACACTGGCGCATCGGCGACGGTGTACGGGTGCCGATGCGCCCGTGTGACTGAGCCCTAAGGCTAGCTTCACACTGGCGAGTGCGATAACCGGCTGGGAATCACGGCCGGATATCGCACTTGCTACCATGTGAAAGCCCATGGATGCTCATATGAAAACAGCCTCGCATCGCCACAGAGGATCGCAGAGTTCTCAGATTTCTTTCAAAGCCGCGCTGCCCCCTTAAAAACAATGGGTGCGTCTTGCAATGCCCAAATCTTACATGATTTTCACCCTAGTGTGAAGGCAGCCTTACACAGCACTGCTTGCAAAAAAAACCAAAACTGTAAGGGGTCTTTGAATGCAGCGATTAACAAACGCCAAGCATTTATACTTAGCTACCCCGTTTCCCTGAAAATAAGACATTGCCTGAAAATAAGCCCTAGCGTGATTTTTTAGGATTTTTGAGGATGCAGCATGATTTTTCAGGATTTTTCAGGATGCTTGAAATATAAGTGCTACTGCAAAAATAATCCCTAGTTATAGAAAGAACAACACTTTTATTTTGGCTCCATCTGTTTTTTTCAGGACAACCATATGGCCAATTATTGAGTATGATGGCCCATAATATTGCTAGATTTAAAAAAGCGGAATGGGGCCAATAGGAAATGATGTGCTGCATTCTGTTCTAGTGATTGGCTGGGATCACACGGGTTGGACTCCACTAATCCAGATGTGCAACCAATGTCTATGATGAGACAACCCTTTTATACGGTACTGAGCCATCATGAAAGATATTTTCAGTTAACTCTCATAGAGAACAGTAGTGTGTCTATCACCTACTCCCCTTCCTGGCTTCCATTGGCTGTTTGGAGTAATAATAATAATCTTTATTTATATAGTGCTAATATACTTTTCTGCACTTACACTTTGGGGATAACTTTAAAAAAAATGTCATAACGTCCAGTAATAAACCCATGAACGTCTTGAACTACCGGGGTGAGGGCCCTGCTTACAAGAGCTTGCAGACTATAAGGAAGTATACACATAGACTACTATACATACATAAAGCTGTGTGAGTGGATCCCCAGCTGTGTTTATGAATAATGGATGGATGTGGTGTGTGGGGGATGCAATGGGAAGAAGGGTCAGAGGTTGTCAAGGGAGATTGTAGAGACAGCGTAAAGGCAGAAGAGTTTAGCTTAGGAAATATGGTAGGTGTGTTTTTAGGGCACGCGTAAAGCTGTGGGCATTGGGAATTAGCCTGATTGTCTGGGATAGTGGGTTGCGGAAAACTGGTGCGGCTTGTGAAACATCTTGGAGGCGGGAGTAGGAGGTTTGAATTAGAGAGAAATTTACTCTAAGTTCTTAGCAGAGTGGAGAGCATGGATAGGGTAGTAGACCGAGATGAGGGAGGAGATTTAGGGTGATGCGTCATTGGGAAGGGCTTTATGGTTGAGAGTGATGAGTTTCAATTGTATTCTATATTGGACAGGCAATCAGTACAGTGACCGACACAGGGTGGAGGCGTCAGTATAGCGATGCCTCCAAAATGATAAGTCTGGCTACTGCATTCCGGTCGAATTTAGTTTAGTGAATGGAAGACCGATCTTGCAGTAATCAGACCAAGAGTGAATAAGGGCAATAGGAAGAGGTTCTGCAGTGAGGAAAGGACGGATTCGGGAGACGTTTCCTTTTTTCCAATCAATTTTTATTGAACATTTTCAAGCCTTACATTCAAAAGAAAGGTTACAAAACCATTTTAGATTCACAGATAGTGGCTGGTACGATATAACAGTGAACCATACAATTCTATATGTAACACAAAAGACTTAAAAAAGATACTTTAAGAGAGAACAGAGGAGAAGAAAAAATTAGAAACAAAGTTTAAGCAATAACTCAAATAAAAAACAAAGGCAAATGTATCAGGGAAATAATTGAAACCAAGGATTCCACATTTAAAAAAGTGTTTATATATTGTATATTATTTCGAAGGGCAAAAAAGTCTCTCAAAGAGTTGACTACATTAATTCTTAGTATTTGTGGTTTATTCAAATGACCATAAATGAGCGATAATTAAGCATCAGGCACTTTTTATCTGAACAATGATTTTCAGGTGAGATTAACATCCACTATTCAGCCAAGAGAGATAAAGTATCTCTTAACAGACCGCATGCTGTGTTTTCCACTGGAGGCAGGAGATTCCATTGTATTCTGCTGACAGCCCAAGGAGAACAATGCAGCTGTATGCAGAGCCCAGCCCGAGCTCTCGCAGGCTCTTTTACATGCAAATAAAGATAATAAAGTGTTAATGGACATTAGTGTCCATTACCACTTTATGCAAAATGATCGCTAAAACTTTCAATCTTTTAATCGTTATGATATCTTTGCCTGTAAATGAGCCTTAAACTCGAGTAGGATATCATACACAGCTGTTAACGATGGTTTGATTATGCTAAAAGCACATCATCTGCAAAATGGCCAATTTTATGATTTCTTAAACCTGTCAGGATGTCCCTCACGCCCTCTTCTGTTCTAATTAGTTCAGCAAGAGGCTCCATTACTAGGGTAAATAATAACAGAGACAAAGGGCACCCTTGACAAGTTCCCATTAGTAATTCGAAGAGGTTTTGAAGATTGACCAATCCGCTAGATCCCTGGCCGAAAAATAACTGTATAGAGCTTGTATTGCTCTGAACATATTGCCTTGTATGCTAAATTTATGTAGTGTTACAAAAGCAAAATGTAGTCCAATATAGTCTGTCAAGTGCCTTCTCTATATCCAAAGCAAGGAGCAGAGAAGACATTCCACTGAGTGCAGCCCTTACAATTAGATTGATCACCCTCCTGGTACCATCCAGGGTCTTTCTCCCTTTCTTAAAGGCTCCTTGGTTATTATGAATTATGTTAGGAAGAACTGAAAGAAGTCTCTGAGCTCGGAGTTTTGAATATATCTTGGTGTCAAATTTAGTAAAGAAATTGGTCTGAAATTGGCAGATGTATCTGAAGCTTTTCCTGGTTTGGGAATTGTGACAATAATGGCTTGTAGCATTCCTACTGGGAGACGTCCACAGGAAACTGTTCTATTAAAAGTATAAATTAAATGTGGGGATAATATGGATGAAAAAAAGTTTGCATTGATTGGTGAAGCCATCAGGGCCCGGAGATTTATTGGGTTTAAGATATAATTACATCAGCTTCTTCTGATGGGAGAATAGGAGCAATAAGGCTATTGAGTTGTACCTCAGATAGTGATGGAAAGTTGATTCTCTGAAGGAAGTTATCAATTACAGTAATAGTTGGTTGATGTGTCATCTTTTAAGTAATATAACCCTCAAAGTTGATGGATACTTAGGTAGCCATCAACTTTGAGGGTTTATTTTAAGAAGAGACAGCACTCCTGAGATCGCTGCCTTCTGCTAGGACAGGAACACACAGAGAGCTTTAAAGCTTCCCTTCCTTTCCCAACCTCCCTAGTGTTTTTTCTGTCCTGTTGGGAGGCAGGTATCCAGAGAGGTGCTGGGAGCTCTCAGGAGTTCCTAACATGAAGAATACAAGTATACTTATGAAATTAGAGGCAGCAGGCGCTGTTCTCCCTTCTTGAGAATTGTCTCCCGGGTCGCTGTAGGGGCAGTTATCTCAGGCCGGATTACAGGTGAGGGCTGTGTGGCATCTTCTCTTCCTCCTCCAGCGCTGCTGGTCTATGGGGCTTATGGGTCTTGCCATAGGAGCAGACGTGGTGCTGATGTGGCAGAGGGGGCGTAGCTATGGTGGCAAATTTTTAAGAAAAAGCAATCTGAAAGAAGACCAGAAGAGGATATATATATAGACCCTATTCTCAGTACAGGATATTGTCCCATGCAACTGTAGTACTAACAGGCATGAGCACTCCAGTGTTGGATGTCTCTGAATCGGCTGCTACTGCTGATGTTTTAAGTAGCCCGTTGGGTACTTCATACAAGCACATAATAATGTTGATTACAAACAAATAATAATACAGATTACGACAGATGCCAGTGTAGTGGCCCAGAGTTAGCGGGGTCTCTCCATAATGTTAAATGTTTGTCTCATGCAATAGTATTATCAGTGTCTTCTATGTGGTATGCATTTGATGTGTATTACACCTCTGCAGCACTGAATGGGTTAACATCTGGGTTATGTCTGGAAAATATATCACTTTATGTGTCATGTGATTGTGCTAGGTGTTTGCAAAGTGTATGCAAGTCAGTCTATCAGAAGTCTGAGAGTTAGCAGGAGTTCTTGCAAAAGTAGAAGAGAGTTAGAGACTGGGTCTTCTTCTATTCTGTTTGGAAGAGATGACAAGTCTGCAAGTCTGTGCGAGAGCTACACAGAGACAGATCAGTCCATGTGTGGAGAGAATGGAGGAAGCTGAGCGATTCCCTTCTGCTTGGCTTGGGCCTACTCTACCCAGGATGTGCCGGTGCTACCAGAAGTGTGAGTGTTGGCCGGTAGAGAGTTACATAGTAACAAAGTAATATAGTATGTTAGGCTGAATGAAGAAAATGTCCATCTAGTTCAGCCGATTTCCACCCCCTTGTTGGTCCAGAGGATTGCAAAAAATAAATAAAAAAACAACGAGCCACTTTAGCTCATTTGGAGAAAAACATCCCTTCCCAATTACATAATGGCAGTCAGTGTAATCCCTGGATCAAGATTTGAGATTAAAAAAAAACCAAAAACCCACTGTTCACCTTATGTCAATATCCAGTAATATTGTAGTGCTCTAAAAAGATGTCCCCCCTTAAACTCCTCTATCGATTTTGCCATTATCACATACTCAGGCAGAGAGTTCCACGGTCTCACTGCTCTTACAGTAAAGAACCCCTCTATGTGTTCGTGATAAAACCTGCTTTCTTTTAGATGTAGAGGATGCCCTTCTGTTACCGTCGCAGTCCTGGGTATAAACAGATCATGGGGGAGAACCTTGAAGTTATCCGATCCGCAGCCTGTCCGCAGGATGGGCTGCGGCTCGGATTTTATGATATGCGGCATATGATATGCTGTATTTACTTTGCTGTAACATGAAATAAAACTGGCAGGTGCCAAATTTAAAGAGATTTCAAGTCTCGTGAGCCATTTTGTGCACGTGTGGTGCCTATTTACTAACAGAGAGGTTGGCGATCCAGTGGCGAGTGAACCCCACTTGCCACACCACATACAAATAAAGTCTTGTCAAAAACCCTGGTTTATGGTAGATGATGACCACTCAAACTCCTGGGAATGTAAAGTCAGGCTATGCAGACTGTTGCATGATGGACTTATTCCTCCCATGGATAGAAGTGTTAATTACTGGTACATACCATGCCTGAGCATGGTAAAAATACTGCTTTGTGAAGGGTACCATTCTTGGCCTAAAGAAGGTTCTCTTATCATTGCGTATATAACAATGATGTCAGATACGGAAAGGCCAAATGTCCTGTCAGACACGGGGTCTATCAGCAGGATATTTGCCCCTCAGAAAGAGGGGAGCAAATACGCCGCCTCATACTATGATTCAATGTATGAAGGCAGATTAGCTATAATGCGTCTCTCGCTTTACAGATGACAGCAGATTGTCCACATGGCGGTTAGAATCCTGATGGGTTTCTATACTCCGCCCCCCTCCATTGCAGCCTAAACAAGCCTGGAAGGTTGGGGGGGGAGAGGCTGGATTTTTGGTGCTGTAAGTGAAACACGCATGGAGAGAAGAAGGTTCCACCCCCTCCCTGCACACCATCCAGAGCCCCAGCTGCATCACTGTCTACCAGGCCTAGAATCCATGGACTCAATCTGAGCTCCATCCAGAGGCAGCACCGCTGTTGGGTCGTGCAGCATCCGGAGCCCCGCCTATGGCACGGCCTAAACAGGCCTAGGAGCCAAGGGTTTGATTTGAGCCCACCCTGCCTGTCTGCCTGGAGGCAAGGCCAGTAGCACTCACAGCTGGGAGCAAGGGCCAGGCCGGATACCTAGGATTCACGCAGGGGGGGGGGGCAATTTTCACCCAAACACCATTAGTTGGCAGTCCTGCCCCCAGTTGCTGCCTATACCAGCCTACAGCCGGAGGCTCAAGTTAAGCTTAGGCTGGAGGCGGCTCCATCTTCAAGTAGCAGCATGGGCAGAGGGAGGTCCCTGGTTGCATCCTCTAGGGTTCTAGAGGCCAGGGGCTCGCTAGAGCATAACCTGACTGGAATGAGAGAGTATTGTGAAGGATAGTGCAGGGATGAGGTGTAATTGCACACCCTCCCTGCATACTAATGGGACCCCAGATATTGCCCCCTGCCCCGAAGGTACATCATCGCTGCACTGATGGGGGAGGGAAGAGCGTGCCAGCAACTACAGTCATCGGCGCGGTGGTGGATGGATCCAAGGGGGAAGGTGAGAAGGGGAAAAGAAGTGGAGGTACGATGGTGCAATATTCACCTACTCTCGTCTACTCATGTATCTTAATCCTCTTCCCTTCAGCTCCCCCAGCCACCAGCAGGGTCACTGCTTCAGTGACATCGCATTGACAGGTCGCTGGAATTGGGGGTAGGAGTCCAGAACATTCAGATGACCCTATTGCTGGCGGGAAGCAGAGTCATAAGTGATGCTCTGGTCAATTTTGTCTTCTTAGAGGAGAGGATAACAGTGTGTTTGGCAGCACTTTTTGACCCTTCCCCACTTGTTAGCCAATCCCCGATGCCCAGCTAGAAGTGAGGAAGAAAAAAAATTTAAAAAAGGAAGACCTGCAGAGCAAGAGGTCTGCCTCCTTCAGACACTAAGCTAAAACTGATTTATCAAATGGATAATGGCGATCGCATAAAAGTAAACAAAAAGTGAAATAAACCACTCACCTCAATCCTCCATGATGTCCCACAATGTTGGGCACATGCGCAGAAGGCCGGAGAGCCTGGGAGAATTAAAATCTCCCTGCTCCCAGCTAGCATGAGTAGCCGAGAGCCAGGAGATGTCACTGGGGGCTGTGGTATGCAGTCCCTGGTCATATGATCACTGTTATCCATTAGATATCCAGCATGTAAAGTAAAAAAAGAGAAATAAAAAGTTTGTTTCATCTCCCCTCATGATCATAGACATGAGCGGAGATGAAATTATGTACCTAAGGCTCCCCGATTTATCCACGGACCTTACCGCAGCTTCTGCACATGCGCCTGTCGTCAAACTGTCGGACAGATGTGCAAAAGCTGCGGATTGCTGCAGTAATTTAAAGTCTGCTTGCTCTTGGCTACTAAAGGTGGCCAAGAACCTGCTGCAGTGACTGAGAGCCATGATAAGTGATCCCTGATCACATTGGATAGCGGTGATCACATAAAAGTTTAAAAAAGTTGAAGTTTAATTTTTCCTGAATGGTGAGGGGAGATGAAACGCTTTACCAGAGTCCTCCGCATTTGAACCCTGACGCGATTATCCTTCACGGACCTTTCCCGACTTCTGCGCATGCGCCTGCCGGCAGAATGACGGTTACATGCGCAGGAGCCAGCGAGGCTTAGGAAATGTAAAATTCCCGTGCTTCCGACTATCAAAGACAGACCAGAGCCTGGAGCAGTGACCGGTGGCCTCGTAGAGCGGTCCCCGGTCACACTATAAAAACTTAGCTATCTACCTTAGACTGGTCTCACATGACCAGATAGAAATTGCGGATTCTGTATGTCTTTGATCCGCGGAAATACGCAGATGAATCAAATGCAGTGGATTCCGCGATTCCGCTCACATTAGCCGGTCGGTACTATGTAAAACAGAACAGATATTTGCAACATAGAACCCATTGTGCTCTATGGTCGTGGATATACCTGCAGCCCATTCGTAATTACATTGTGTACGGGCTGCAGGTACCTAAGTGGGGGCCTGGGAAATATAAACAAAAAAAGGTGTACTGTGCATGAGTACTGTGTACTGTGAGTATGCAGTTATGTGCAGTATATTACGTGGCCGTACGCAGGGCCACAGCTGGCCTCACAACCGGCATCCGCTGCAGACCTCCGCAAGCTGATTCCACATACGGCCGTGTGAGCCCGGCATTATTCAGATCGCTACCTGTAATCTGTAATCTACAAGAAGCCCCGGGAACGCTCGCCTTCCTGCAGTTCCAGGAGCAGCTTGTTGTGCGCCTTCTCTGTGAGACCGCCGCACCTCAGCAAGCTTACGAAGCCTCATAGAGCTTCACATTCTTCACATGGACTGCACACAGCCGTGTTAATTCAACCTTCTAATTGATGGTGACAGCTAAGGACAGTTCTGATAATCATGCAATTCCTTTATGTAAAAAAATGTGTCTTGGCATTCTCTTAGCTTGTTTTTGCAAAAAAATGAAAATCAAGATTAAAATCAAAAATTGTCCTTAAGTTTGAAAAAAAACGAAATTGTAATTTTTGATCTATCGCCAAGCCCTTGCACAAAGTTTAAAAATTATCATGCTGCACATAGAAGCAGTTTATTATGTTTAGGAAGCAGAAATATTCGATCCCACCTGCTTGCATTAGCCCCACCAGCTGCCAATTTGAACACACCTACAACAGTTTTCCAATTTTTCCAGATTCACTTAAAGGGCGGATTCATACATGTGCATGTGGTTTTGCAAGTGTAACCTTATTTGGGGGTGGGTATATATAGTGACCCTTCCCAACAGGCTCTGGCGCAAACCCGTATGGCACACAGAGACCTGGTACCTTCGATAATTGAAAGAATGGATGTGACAGTGAGCTTTCTCTAGTCAGTGTCTCCATTCAGGATTGAGCTTTAGTGCTCTTGCACACAAATGTAGCGATTTTCGGTTGACTGTATCTATATATCCACAAATGGTCAATCATAGTTGCTAAGGAATTAGCAATCACCAAACAACAATACATAAAGCCTAGACCAGTGGTTCCAAACCTTTTTCAGCAATGGAGCACTTGATGTTTCCTTCACTCAGCTAGAGGAGTTGTGTGATACAGAGTCTTTAGCAAAGCGGATCCTCGCCTGCATAATATACACTCATTGTCAAAAAACAAATGCCTAGAATTGTACCTAATGCTGAGGCTACGAGAAGATATAGCTAAAGGAGATGAACAGGTGGAATCTCCGTGGGTAGAAATACAGGGAGAAAAAAAGAACAAAATCCTGATAGGGGTTTTCTATAGGCCACCAAAAGCAACAGAAGAAACTTAAAGGGGTTGTCCCGAGGCAGAAGTGAATTTTTTCTTTTGCCCCGTCCCCCTTCTAAAGCAAACATTACTATGCACAAGTTTAAATGGCTTTTAAAGATGGTTTCTACTCACCGTTCCAGCGTTTCAGCAACTTATAAAATTTCTTCCAAGGTGCACCGGGGTTTTCTCCCATGGTGCACCGCGCTTGATGGAGCCCGACGTGCGCGCTCCCGAGATGCCGGTCACGTGATTCAATCGATGACGTACTCGCGGGAGGCGGGGAACTCTACTGCTTGTAATGCCTATTCCAGCCACCCCATTGGTTGGACGGCACGACGAGCAGTAGGGAGGTGGAGTGATTTGAGAGGCCGTGCAAGGGAGGATTCAGCCACCACATGTTGCTCACTGCCATTTTCCATAAAGAAGCCTAGATAAGAGCACCCGACCCACTCCCCGCAGCAAATAACCCCCTCCATCGAGCCCTCTATGTAGTCCCCGTTGATGCACTGTCTCAGCACCTCCTATATACTGCCTATATACTGACAATAATCTGCCTGCAACCTGCCTACTTACTGCTAGTAATCTGTCTGTAATCCATCCAACAATCTGCATACAATCTGCCTGCAATCTGCCTGCAATCTGCCTGTAATCTGCCTGCAATGTGCCTGTAATCTGCCTGCAATCTGCCTGTAATCCGTCAAACGATCGGCATACAATCTGTCTACAATCTGCCTGCAATCTGCCTACTTACTGCTTGTAATCTGTTTGTAATCCATCCTACAATCTGCATACAATCTGCCTACTTACTGCTTGTAATCTGTCTGTAATCCATCCTACAATCTACCTACAATCTGCATACAATCTGCTTGTAATCTGTCTGTAATCCATCCTACAATCTGCATAAAATCTGTCTGCAATCTACCTACTGACTGCTTGTAATCTGTCAGTAATTCATCCTACAATCTGCCTACAATCTGCCTGCAATCTGCCTACTTACTGCTTGTAATCTGTCTGTAATCTATTTTACAATCTGCATACAATCAGCCTACTTACTGCTTGTAATCTGTCTGTAATCCATCCTACAATCTGCCTACTTACTGCTTGTAATCTGTCTGTAATCCATCCTACAATCTGCATACAATCTATCTGCATACAATTTGCCTGCAATCTGCCTACTTACTGCTTGTAATCTGTCTGTAATCCATCCTACAATCTGCATACAATCTGCATACAATCTGCCTGCAATCTATCTACTTACTGCTTGTAATCTGTCTACAATCTGCATACAATCTGCCTGCAATGTGCCTGTAATCTGCCTGCAATCTGCCTGTAATCCGTCAAATGATCTGCATACAATCTGCCTACAATCTGCCTACTTACTGCTTGTAATCTGTCTGTAATCCATCCTACAATCTGCCTACAATCTGCATACAATCTGCCTACTTACTGCTTGTAATCTTTCTACAATCTGCATACAATCTGCCTACTTACTGCTTGTAATCTGTCTGTAATCCATCCTACAATCTGCATACAATCTGCCTACTTACTGCTTGTAATCTGTCTGTAATCCATCCTACGATCTGCCTACAATCTGCATACAATCTGCCTACTTACTGCTTGTAATCTGTCTGTAATCCATCCTACAATCTTCATATAATCTGCCTACTTACAGCTTGTAATCTGTCTGTCATCCATCCTACAATCTGCCTACAATCTGCCTACTTACTGCTTGTAATCTGTCTACAATCTGCATACAATCTGCCTGCAATGTGCCTGCAATATGCCTGCAATCTGCCTGTAATCCGTCAAACGATCTGCATACAGTCTGCATACAATCTGCCTACTTACTGCTTGTAATCTGTCTGTAATCCATCCTACAATCTGCATACAATTTGCCTGCAATCTGCCTACTTACTGCTTGTAATCTGTCTGAAATCCATCCTACAATCTGCCTGCAATCTGCATACAATCTGCCTGCAATGTGCGTGTAATCTGCCTTCAATCTGCCTGCAATCCGTCAAATGATCTGCATACAATCTGCCTACTTACTGCTTGTAATCTGTCTGTAATCCATCCTACAATCTGCATACAATCTGCCTGCAATCTGCCTACTTACTGCTTGTAATCTGTCTACAATCTACATATAATCTGCCTATTTACTGCTTGTAATCTGTCTGTAATCCATCCTACAATCTGCATACAATCTGCCTACTTACTGCTTGGAATCTGTCTGTAATCCATCCTA